>NC_064848.1:101959089-102259089 GCF_024139225.1 Suncus etruscus
CATTAAGATTGTCATGATAGTTGTTAGTGTAGTTATTTCCCTGACTGCATCACTACTTTTTGTGGTGAACTTCATATTGTGAGCTGGTCCTTCCGTCCCTCATCTTTATTGTCTCTGGGGATTATTACAATAATGTCCTTAATTTTTCTTATTTCACTCAGCATAATAGTTTCCATGACCATCCATGTATAGGAAAATTTCATGACTTCATCTCTCCTGATGGCTGCATAATATTCCAGTGTGTATATGTACCATAGTTTCTTTAGCCATTCATCTGTTGAAGGGCATCTTGATTGTTTCCAGAGTCTGCCTATTGTAAATAGCACTGTAATGAATATAGGTGTGTGGAAGGGATTTTTGAATTGTATTTTTGTGTTTCTAGGTATATCCCTGGAGTAGTATAGCTGGATCATATGTTTTCCATTTTTTGATGGGGTTAGATATTTTTGTTGTTGTTGTTAAATTCTGTTAGTGCCTTGTATATATATATATATATTTTTTTTTTTTTTTGTGGTTTTTGGGTCACACCCAGTAGTGCTCAGGGGTTACTCCTGGCTTCATGCTCAGAAATTGCTCCTGGCAGGCACCGGGGACCATATGGGACGCTGGGATTCTAACCGATGACCTTCTGCATGAAAGGCAAACGCCTTACCTCCTTGCTATCTCTCCGGCCCCGAGTACCTTGTATATTTTATATATATTTTGTATATTAGTCCCTTATCTGATGAGTATTGGGTGAATAGTTTCTTTCTGTGGGTGGTGCAATTTAGACTTTTAATAAAGGTGAAAACATAGCTCAAATTTTATTTCTCCATTATGTATGGGTTATTCCTGAATTTCTCCTGAGCCAGTAGGTGTGGCCTCCCCAAATTTTTAAAACAAATTCTACCTGCTTTTCACTTTGCTTTGGATGCTTGACACCCATTTATAATCCCTCCACTGAAAATAAGAAATGATCACTTGTTTATTTTTTGATATGTTTACTTTACACATCAGAATAAATAAATTTAAGGCTCTATTTCATAGTCTACAGTTATATTATTATACATTACATGATTATATTATATATAATATCTATTATAGCCATATATTATTATATTATATAATTATATTGTATATAATATTTATTATACCATATTTATAGTAAACTTTATTATTTCTTTGTCACCATCTCAAAGAGTTTAACAGTTTAAAATATAAATTAAAACTTTACTTTTTTTACAGTGAAACTTATACAGATTTGTCTACCAGGGGTTTATTTCTTTCTATTTATCATATACTCATAAGAATTAACTTGGATTATAAAAGTCATGTTTATAGTTATTTTTTAAAACATTATTATCACTGATAATAAGGATACTTGCAAATTTTTCTCAAGAAAAATAATTTGATTCAGACTTTTTAATTTTGGAATAACATATTATCAATATATTCACAGGCCTTGAAACATTTTTCTCACAAGTCATTACTTACTGTCCATCCCACTCCAAGAAATGCAAAGTTTCTCAAATTTTTTTTTTGTTTTTTGTTTTTTTGTTTTTGGGCCACACCCGGCGATGCTCAGGGGTTACTTCTGGCTGTCTGCTCAGAAATAGCTCCTGGCAGGCACAGGGGACCATATGGGACACCAGGATTTGAACCAACCACCTTTGGTCCTGGATCGGCTGCTTGCAAGGCAAACACCGCTGTGCTATCTCTCCGGGCCCAGTTTCTCAAATTTAATCTGTACAGAACATAATTTGAAATTTGCCATTAAAAAAAATGCAGTTAAGTTCTCATTTAATGCCGTTGAGAGGTTCTTGAAAATTGTGACTTTAAACAAAATTACTTATAAGAAATCAGTTTTTAATAACTATCTAATAAATATGAGTTAAATTCTTGAAGCAGAAGACTCATGGCCCTATCCCAGAGGATTGTGCAAACACTGGTCTGGAAGCAAATGCTGACAAAGAAAATAACCCACCCACAATTAAGGAGATAAAACAGGTTCAGGAACTTCCACAGCAAGCCTTCCACTCCTAATAAGCAGATAGTGCAGTCATGGATAAAACCTCAAGAAGTTTCTCCCTGAAACCCGGAGGCTTTATTGGGAACCCAATGATCACACTTAGGGGAAGAGAATAGGTGATTTAAGGAAAATCCTAAGGTGCTTCCATCCAATGCGCAAAGCTTATTCTGAATAGGATGGAAAACGAATAATCTGATATCTCTCCCTTTTTTAATTTATGGGGAAAATGCAGAAATATGAGGTAAAACAAAATAATTCATGTCCAAAAGTTCTAAGAAAAGGGCAGATGCCTCTATCTAAAAGATAAAAGGGGTGTCAATTTTTTGCATTGGCACAACAAAAGTTGAAGAAAATAAAAAAAAAACATACCTTTACACTAAAAATAGGGTGTCCTATTTTTAATGTCTTATGGCATATTCTGCCATAAGAAAACCACAGGTTCCAGGCATACTAATTTGTCTAACCCCAAAGTTTTTCATCATGGTCCCAGGAAAGGTTCTCCTTAATCACGATTGTCACATTCAGGCTTTAGAAATTAGAGATCTTTTTGTTTTCACAGATCCTATGTCGAAGTCAGGGTTTCACGAAGCATTACCTGGTATCATGTGGTGAGGCAGAGAAATCTACCTTGAAAGCAAGTCATTGCTGAGTTCCAAGTCATCTTCAGGTGAGTCTATCCTGGGTAAGTAAGGTGCCAAGGCAAAATTCTAGGGCCTGTCCTGGTAGAAAATCAATTCCTGGTGTTGGAGCAGAAAACTGTGCTGAATCCAAAAATGGGGTCCAAGGTTCAGGGGTGATCAGCCAATGTCCAAGTGACTGAAGCCTAAGCCAAGTCACTATGACACAAACATTAGGAAATCTTGTATGGGGAGGACATAGAACTGCATCAACAATATTGACACATATTGGGTGAGCTTGCCATACCCTGCAGGAAAACCACCACATGAGAACTCTATTGTTTAGAGAAGAAATTGAAAGGGCAAAGAGCTTTCTATCTTTTGGGTGAATGGAAATATTATTACAAAAGTCTTTTAAGTCAATGACTATCAAAGGCTAGTCTTTTGAAATGGCTACTGATGAAGACAAACTGTTCTGTAATTTCCCCATTGGAACCAAGGATGCATTGACAACTCTTAAATCAAATAAAAATATCCAGGTAACTGATTTCTTTTTTATAATAAATATTGGGGACTTACATTCAGAAAAGGAGATTTTCTGTGTCACAATCTTAGCTGCTCGTCAACTAAGTTTCTCAGTTTCTCTAGATATTTGCCACCAGGGAATCCAGATTGAATAAAACATTTGATTTTCATTGGAATTGGTGCCAAGCACTTTAATCCATGATCCCAATTAAAAAGGCAAAATTGTGAGTTGGTAGGCTGGAGGTGGGTTGGCAAGAGGGCAAAACATCTGAACTGGTGATTTGAGAGGGGATTGGGCAAAGGATGTGATATCCCGCCCTTCGTTGCTTATGCAAATCGTGCTTCCAGAGGTTCAAGGAAACTGGAGTTATGTGTGGTAGAAAAACAAACAGCCTGTTGTGGCCAGAGAGATGCATGGAGGTAAGGCATTTGACTTTCATGCAGAAGGTCATTGGTTTGAATCCTGGCATCCCATATGGTTCCCGAGTCTGCCAGGAGCGATTTCTGAGCATAGAGCCAGGAGTAGCCCCTGAGCGCTGTTGGGTGTGACCCAAAAAAACAAAAAAAGAAAAAGAAAAAAGAAAAACAGCCAGTTGATTTTCTGGCACCAAGCATTTCAAAAGCCTAGCACTCTGACGAACAAAAGCTGGAGCCAAAACATCATCTATTCCTTCCAGGCTATAAGATATATCCTGCAAGGCTCAATATTTTAAAGCAGTCACATAAACTTTAGCACCAGGGTCAAAACATTCCTTAAAACTTCCCTGAATTTCAAAGGTTAACATTTGATTTTCTTCTTTTAGCTTAACAGTAAAAGCTATTAAGAGATTATAAGAAGCATCAGGGTTTGTAATTCTGAAATCCACTTTCCTGATGCGTTCCTAGTGGAACTCAGGAGACCATGTAGGATGCCAGAAATTGAACCCAGGTTGACCTTGTGCAAGGCAAAATGCCTTACCCACTATATTATCTTTCCAGCTCCTAATATTAAAAATTATCTTTAAAGGTACCTTCATGCTGTTTTTCCTTATTATTGAGAGAATTTCCTTCTAAAACCATTTTAAGAAATTTTTAAAATCACAAATGACTGCCTAGTCTTGCCAGAAGCATTCTCTGCATCTTTTAATATAATACAATTAATATTTTTCTTTTCGCTAATTGACAAAATGTAGTGTCAACAAATTTGTGTCTTTTGATCTACACTCACATCTCTGCAATAAATTCAGCTTTGTCATTATTTATTTACATTTATTGTAGAATTTGTTTTAAATTAATTCACTTTAGGATTTTGCACATTGGTGCTCATTAGGGATTTTGGTCTCTAATTTTCTTTGTGTGTTATGTAGCTTTCTGGTTTGGCTCTAGATAAATATTGGCCGCACAGAAACTATCTGGGAGATTTTCTGTTTCATTGATTTTTTTCGAAGAGCTAAAGAAATATAAATTATCTGTCATAACAGAATTTGCTCAATCATGCTGAAAATATTTTTAAGCAAGAAATCAAGAAGACTTAAATAATTAAGACATACTGTAACTAGACAATCACCTGAAACCATGATTTCAAATAGGGGTAAATAGAACTTTTTCTAGGAGTATTTCTGACAACACAGCAAATTGTGAGACAAAGAGGAAAGCAAAAGAAAGGAGTTTCTTGATTGGTTGTGTTATGACAATATACTGAAGTACACTGAGGAAGAAAAGGCACAATAAAGACCCTTCTTATTGGGAATCTTTGTGGTGGATACAGTTTAGTTTGGGGTGCTGTTAACAGTTAATACAGTTTAGTTTGGGGACATGGTTAACTATTTTAACTAGCTGACTAGTTCAGTCCATAGACCATGAGACTCGTATTACTTTTCTGTTTATGTGGTCCTGCTCTTCTCCCTGCCTAGGTAACAGATTAGTTTGGGTTCTCTGGTCTGGTCAACTTTATGATTTATAACATATTCATAAATCATAAATCATACTTAGCAACTAGAATTGGGTGATTCAGAGCTCCTGCCTCTGACCATTTCCCTATTTACCTGTGCTTAGTTATCTGCTTGTTTCTAACTTTCCCAACATTGTACTAGTTTATCAAAATAAGGTATTTCTTCATTCAGAGGGCACAGGGAGAACATAGCAAAACTGAAATTTTATCCTTATGTATCACACATCTTGGGACATTTTGATAGAACTAAAAATGAGAGCAATCCTGTTAGTAAACCTGTTATATATTTTGATGTTCCTTTATTTAGTGCATATAATGTTATATGCACTAATTAATGTTATATAATGATGTTAAAGAGTGTTAAGTCCTCTGGATGCATTGATTTCTTAATCACGATGTAATTTCAATCAATCTCTATATCTTAGTGCCATTTTCAGTTTGAAATGTATTTTATTTGAAAAGACTAGTCTTTATGTTTTGAACTGATTTGACTGTCAAAAGTTAGTGGACTAAAATTTAATGTTTTGACTCGTTTAATAATCTCCATGTCTGCCCTATGCCAATTCCACAGTCTTGTTTTTGATTGCAGATGTTAAGTTTTGAAGCCTGGAAGTCTGCATCCAATTTTTTTGTTGTTGTTTAGGTATATTAGATTTAATGTATTTCCAGGAACATAACACTTTGATTACAGCAAGAAATACAAGAACATGGTATTTTATTTATAATGTAAATATTGTCTTTACAAGTCAATAATATCTGCCAGTGAAGTGAAAAGTGCTTTTTAGAGAAGACAGTTTGGGGTTTATTGAGAAGGACAGGCTTCTATTGTGCTCTTTCACCATGACATCTTTAAGTCTTTGTAACTCCTTTGAAGTCAAGTGTTTTTTGTTGTTGTTGTTTTTACTGCTATTTCTTTTTAGTTAGGTGGCCACTCCTAGCTATGCTTAGGGCTTATTCATGGCTCTGTGCTCAGAGCTTACTCCTGGAGGTGCTTGGGTGAGGTCCAGAATTCTCTTTTGCATGTTTGTTACATAGCATACTTGTGATTAAAATTAAATTCTAACACTTGATACTTCTAAATACTATCCAAATGTGCTAAAAAGATTTTATTTACTTTTTGGTGGTGGGGGTGGCAGGCCCAGAGATGCTTCATAGGTTTTGTGGTCTTGCACAAAGCAACTCTACCACTGGAGTCACATCTCCAGTATCACATGAAAGATTCTTTTTTTTCCTTCTTCTTTTTTTTTTTCTTTTTTTTTTTTTCTTCCCCAACCACACTCCCTCACATGAAGGATTCTTATATCAACTATGAAGGCACCCCTTAGGACACATATTCTTGTGATTATGTGTAAATGCACAATGTGACATTGTGGTGGGAAGATTGCACTGGTGAAGGGTGTGTACATTCCATGACTGAAAACCAAATATGAAAATATTTGTAAACACGGTGATTAAAAAAATAAGTACTAAATAAATTTAAAATAAAGAAGTAGGAAGCACAAATAATTGGGATTTGCTCTAACTATCCAGTAAAGTAGCACATTTATAGTAATATGAAAGGTGGCATGATCTGAAATACTCTCTGTAATGTCACAGAGGTTTGAAATTATATGCTCCATAATTTTGTCTCAAGTAGCATTTATTAGAATCAGTCTTGTTCTTGATCTAATGTTTTCATTGCCATCATTATTTTATTTATTTAGTATTTGGGGGGCCACACCTAGTGGTGTTTAGGGCCTACTCCTTGCTCTGCACTCAGGTGTCACTCCTGATAGGCTCAGGGACCAGATGGTGTGCTGGGGAATTGAACCTGGCTTGAGTTCGTGAAGCACTGCCAATCTTTCCACTTCTGTTTCGACATCATGTCTCTTCAACCTCCTTGTAATAACTTCTTTTTTCTGCAATGTCGAGTTCATCTAAACATGCTACCATATAAGAGACTTGTAATACACAGTATATATAATTATCTCAACGTAGTCAAGTTAATTAAATATCAACCCCTTTCTTACTCTCTTCCTAGTTACTGTTTACTTTTCTATCATTAATGTTTCACTTTTCTATTAATTAATGTTTTGAGGTTACTATGATTCTTTGAAGAGGTTGTTTATTTTTTTATGAGAGCTAGATGGAACCATCTGTTCCTTACAGTAACAACTGATCATGGATTTCCTTGTCTGCCTTTAGTTCTCTTTAAAGTATCTTTTAAATATCTTGTGTTAGATGCTTGCATTACAAACAAGCTAACTTGATTTGATACCTGAATCTGCATATGGTCAAACACCCACCCTCCAACTCAGCCACCAGCATCACTAGGACTAATCTCTTAACACAGAGAGCCAGGTGTGGCTTAATCTCAGCAACCCCAAATTAATTTTAAAATAAATAAATAAACAAAATGTCTCATGTTGCTATAGAGAGTTGTTGAAGGGCGACACTACACCTGAAACTTATAATGTTTTTAACTGTGCTACCTCAATGTTTAAAGTCTTGGAGACCACAGAGATAGTGCATTGTGTAAGTCATTGGCTTTGTACACACTCATAGTCGACCTAGGTTTGATCCCAGGCACCATATATGGCTCCCAGATCTATCAGGAGATATCCATGGGGTAAACCCAAAAGTCCCCAAAACAAGACTTCACCTTGGCCTTAGATTAACAAACAGTGGAAGCTGGGAGGAGATGGAATAAAGATTTGACCAGAAGTGATAAAAGGACAGTGGTAGGGGATTATGGCTACTTTCATGTCTCTGCTATATAGCAGCTTTGTACAATCAAAGTATAAAATTGAGCATGATTGTAGCTATATTAACTAAAGTGTAACAAAAATTAAATTTTTTCTAATGGAAAGAATGTCTTCTCTAGCATATTGGCAGATTTATTGAAACTTTCTCTACATTCAAAGATTCTTGAAAACCATCTTTCTCACAGCCCTTTTTAGTTTGTTTTATTTTGGGCTACACCTGGCTGTGATCAAAGTTACTCTGGCTCTGTGCTCATGGATCATTCCAGTGGTCTCCAGCGACCATATTATATTGGTGCTGGGGAACAAACCTGGATAAGAAGTATGCAAAGCAAATATCTACTCATATGTCTCTAGCTTCCAATCTCTCTTTCTTTTGTTTGGTTTTGGTATTGTTTGGCTATATCAACTCATGTGAATGTTAAGCTCACAGATTTATTCAGGCTCCATGATGTGATTTAGCTACACTGTTGATGGTCACTGGTCTTCAAACATTTAGAGGCCATATGCTCCTTAAATAAATGGGTGATCAAGTAGGGATGTAGCTCAGTAGTCAAATGAATAACTTGCAAACATGAGACCTGGGTTTGATCCTCAGACTGCCAAAATAAATAAATAAAATGAAAATGGGAAAATCTAATGCTGGAATCCATGACACAGTTTGTATGAGACTTCAGAGAAAATATACCATATTCTGTGAACTACTAGGAAATAAAGAATAGAGAGCTTTGTAAAGAGATAAGGCCAGTGTCCACAGCTCTTTCTACCAACTCCTTATCATATTTTCCAGGTTCTTTCCTACAGTAACTCACTCACAGTGTGATGAATTCTCAAACATAAGGGGAATACCCTTATTTTCTCTTTATTCAACTGGAAGGAATTTATGTTTTCAAAAGGAATATAAACAGAAATTTTGGTAAAAATCCATAGAAATGATAAGAGAACAAAAATAACCTAAAAATTAAAATCCAGCCATAAGTTGGTTTCAACTAGTCCCTTGAGGTACATGTCTTAACATTTTTACAAGCACTATTTCTTAAAAAGATGGTTATTTTTCCCACCATGAAATATTTACAAAGATTTCCTATTATCACAACTGAAAAGGAGGAATGCTTCTGTAATTGAGTAGATAGAGCTCAGGAATACTGCTATGCATCCCACATGGTCAGCCCCTAAAAGAAAAGGTTTTCCAGCCCAAAATATCAGTGGTACTGCTGCTTACAAACTTTGGTTCAAGGAAGAGGTTAACAAGGTTGTTGAGCCTTTCAGGCCAAAGTGATTGGGTTGGTTTCTCTTTTGAACTGGGAGCTCTGCCAATGATCAAATCAGTCTTAAAATCTGCTCAAATTCAGTGCAACAAGTATTTTTTTCAGTCTTACACTCAAGTTCCTCTTTCTTGACAAGAATTCCAACTCTGATAATTTCCTTGTAGAAAAATCAAACCATATACCTAAATAAATATTAAACTTTACATATTTACTGAGATGTCTTTCTCACTTCTCTTTGATTACTCAGGTGTCCATAAAATAAAAACATTGCAGTTTTCTAACACCAGTTTTTAAATATCAATGATGTAAAAGTTCTTTTAAAAAGATGAATAAAGTATGTATTTAGTCCCAACTGAATGGCCAAATATATTAAACTATAGATAATTGTTTTTATTATCATGGCTAGTTTTAATGTTTGTCTTCAGCTTATATAGTAGGCTCTATAAAAATTCTAAATAAATTTAGAATATTTTGTAAAACTGTTAAGGATGTTGCCTTATTACATAACTGACAATGTGTCCATTGATATCCTGCATTACAAACCTTTTAGGACTGAGTTTAGAGAAAGCTTTCTTATGGTTTTTATTTTCTGACATGAGATTAAAATAATTTATAGTTTATTGATCTTCAAGATATAGTGACCAGAAAATTCAACAAAATCTCAATTGCAGAGTGTCCTTTGACCTACTTAGTATTTATATTTCAGTTATTTTTTTCTGTTGAGATCCATATCAAACCCTTTGTAACAAGAGGAGTGTGGGGAAAAAAGATATTTTTTAAAATGTGTATAGAAGTTAAAAATATGGACCAAAGCCACCCACAGAATGGGTGGCTATTTACTACCAATTTATTTACCCAATATCCATCAGATAAGGGGCTAAGATCGACAGAACTTAACAAGAAAAAAAAATCTAACCCCATCAAAAAAATGGGGAGAAGAAATGAACAGATGCTTTCTCAAAGAAGAAATACAAATGGCCAAAAGACACATGTAAAAATGCTCCACATCACTAATCATCAGGGAGGTGTAAATCAAAGCAACAATGAGGTGCCATCATATGCCACAGAGACTGGCACACATTACAAAGAACAAGAACAATCAGTGTTGGCTGGGATGTGGAGAGAAAGAAGCTCTCATTCACTGCTAGTGGGAATGCATCTAGTCCAGCCTTTATGAAAAATAAAATGGAGATTCCTAAAAAAATTGGAAATTGAGCTCCCATATGATCCAGCTATACCACTCCTAGGGATATACTGTAGGAACAAATAAACACAATACAAAAATGCTTTCCTCACACCTATATTCATTGCAGTGCTATTTACAATAGCCAGACTCTGGAAAAAAACAAGAAGTCCTTCAACAAATGAATGGCTAAAGAAACTGTGGTACATATACACAATGGGATATTATACAGCCGTCAGGAGAGAGAAGCCATGAAATTATCCTATACATGGATGGACATGGAAACTATTATGCTGAGTGAAATAAGTCAGAGGGAGATAGACAAAGAATAGTCTCACTCATCTATGAGTTTAAAGAAAAATAAAAGACATTATTGTAATAAAACCCAGAGACTATAATAGAGATGAGGCTGGAAGGACCAGCTCATGATGTGAAGCTCACCTCAAAGAGTGGTGAGTGCAGTTAGAGAGATGACTACACTGACAACTATCATGACAATGAGTGAGAGTAGAATGACTATCTCTAATACAGGAAGTTGGTGGGGAAAGGGGGAGATGGGGAGGCATTGGTGGTGGAATATTGCACTGGTGAAGTGGGGGTCTTCTTTTTATGACTGAAACCCAATTACAATCATGCTTGTAGTCATGGTACTTAAAGAAGATATTATTTTTAAAAATATAGAACCCAATATAAAAAGTAACTGGAAAATATGGTTTTCTTTGGGCTAGAGCGATAGCTCAGTGGTAGGGCATTTTCCTTCCATTCAGCCTATCTAGGATGAATTTTGGTTTGATCGCCTGGCTTCCCATATAGCCCCCGAGCCAGGAGCAATTTCTGAGCACAGAGCCAGGAGTAACTCCTGAGCATCACAGGGTGTGGCCCAAAATGCAATAAATAAATAAATAAAGGTTTGTTTTCTTTTTCAGAATTAAATGTTGGGCTGGAGATATAGCACAGTGGTAGGGCATTTGCCTTGCATGCAGCCGACCTGAGAAGGACCAGTTTGATTCCAGGCATCCCATATGTTCTTCCAGCCTTCGAGGGGAAATTTCTTAGTGCAGAGCCAGGAGTAACCATCTGAGTACTGCTTGATGTGGCCCAAAAGCCAATAAATAAATAAATAAATAAATAAAGTTTCAAAATGAAATGTTAAGAGGTATTATATAGGCCATACATATTAGCACAATAACATTTTAAACAGTGAGTGATGAGTAGGGGAGATTGCCGAAGTAGAAGAGCACACACTTAGCATATATGTCCTAAGTGTAATACCTAGTACCATATGACTTTCCCAGAAGACTGCAATATCATGGGCTTGGTGCTCCTCGAAAACACTGCAGATGTCCTGCTGGCCCCAATCACTGCATACTAGCAGTGGTGTCTCTTAAAACAAACAAACACATGAGGCAGGAGAGATAGCATGGAGGTAAGGTGTTTGCCTTTCATGCAAAAGGTCATCGGTTCTAATACCGGTGTCCCATATAATCCCCCGTAACTGCTAGGAGCAATTTCTGAGCATGAGACCAGGAGTAATCTCTGAGCACTGCCGGGTGTGACCCAAAAACCACAAAAATTAACAAACAAACAAACAAACAAACACAAGTGAAAACATAAGCTCAGAAAAACTAAAACTTTAGTGTAGGGTACCTATCTAAGACCCACCCATTTCTGGGTGGGGTCTTGGGAACTGGATACTTTACCTGCAAGACCCGGCCCATTCCTGGGAGGGGTCTTGGAATAGGTAGATAAACCCGGAAGCCAGGGGATTAAGGGTCTTTGGCTTTTGGCCCTGCTGGGCGCTCTGAGGAAGATGGCTGAAAGAGTTTAGACGCAGGGTAGCCTGGAATGGCTGAATGCTTAAAAGGTTATGAGATAGGCCACACACACGTGGTGGCTAGGGCCTAAATAAAGATGATTCTTCCTGAAGCCTGCCTGTGAGTGAGTGATTTCGCGTTTCACCTGGGCCTGGAACTCGCTGGTTCATGGGGCTGCTGAGCCACGTGGCCTGGAATGGCATCCATCACCATCCAGCTCCATCCATAATTATGTAATACAACACTTTAGGAAGGCAACATGTCAGTAGTTGAAGAGATGAAGGTGTGCTTTCATGATGAAAGTGTTAACAATATGTATATTTGAAAAAATGTGTAAAGGACAGAGAAAAGGATAGATGGTGTTAGTGCTGAGGTTGATCATGTGCAAAGCATGAACCCTATGTGCTGTATTTCTCTCCAAACTAGAGGCAAAAATTCTAAGGTTTAATTATCTCTCCACCCCACAAGTAAGGTATAGAATATTTATTCTTTGTGGGGAGAGGATTGAGCTATACCCTCTTGTGCTCAGGGCTTACCCCTGGCTCTGTGTTCAGGAATTACTTCTTGTGGTACTTAATGGACTATTTGTAGTGCCAGGGATCAAACCAAGGCCAGTGGGCACAAGGTAAGAGCCTTAATATTTGTACCGTATCTCCAGCACTAGAATATTTATTTCTTTACTCCCAACTCTCTGTTATACTACACTGTATCTTATGAGTTTTCTTGGCAATAGAAAGCCCTGTGGGTATAGGCTTGTAATTATTTCAGAAGGTGTAGTAGAGTGAGGGATATGTAGTGAAAAGATAGAACAAATGAAGTATTTTTTATTTTCAAGAATGAATTCTTTGGTGAGGTGAGAAAAATCATTTTTAGTCTGGGAAGCACTTGCAGTGCT
This sequence comes from Suncus etruscus, assembly GCF_024139225.1. NCBI lineage: Eukaryota > Metazoa > Chordata > Mammalia > Eulipotyphla > Soricidae > Suncus > Suncus etruscus. Next base: position 101,972,071 of record NC_064848.1, read on the forward strand.
CTGCTACATTACTGCCACAGTCCCTGTAATGCACAGACAAAATGAGAATACACAATTCCCTCTAATCAGGATGGACATCTAGAAATGTTCTATGTGTTCTGTTTACATTATATGGGTCCCTTTGAACTGCCTCACCTGACTTGGTAGACAACTCATTTCTAGACTTAGATTGCTTAATTTTCAGAAGTTAGGCAAATTAGGTATAAATGATTAAAATGAATTTACACAAAGGTCAACTAAGAGTTATCTGAGGAGTATTTTCATCGATATATTTAGTAGAGAATTCTCTTATGCAGCTATCTTTGTTGTGTATGAAATATGCGATTCCATATCATACTTTTCAAGAAAATACAAGTGTCTGAAAAGATGCTTTTCACCACATGGTGGATGATGAATTTTATGAATGAATTTATGAACTATAAATTTGATGCTTCTATTTATTGACACAAAAGCTTTTTTTTTAGTTTTTCGGCCACACCCCCTAGCCAGGAATGCCGGAGGATCAAATTGAGGTCTGTCCTAGGTTATCGTGTGCAAGACAGACACCTTATTGCTTGCACCACCACTCCAGCCCTGATACAAAATATTTTTAAGAAAAAAATTAATCAAGCACTAAAAGATGAAAGTAGAGACTCTTAATAACAGCTTTTGTCTTGAGAAATAAAAAGCTGACAACTTTAAATTCATTGGTAAAACTCAAATGGCTTGTAGGTAAATGAAAGAAAAGTCTGTGGTGATTTGTGAGCGCAGAGCCATGAATAACTCCTGAGTGCTTCAGGGTTTGCTTCCCCAAAATAAATAAAAGTCTGGAACCACTAAAATAAAGAAACCTTAGAATTTAAGGATAGTCTGTGATATTAGTATCTACATTGCACTGTATAAACCTCTAGTCAACATCTTATTCTTGCTTTATTAAGGTAAATTTGTATATAAAATACTGAGAATGCCTTAAATGTTTCTTGTATCTCTTTTGGGTTCTGACACTTGAGTACACAAAGCCATTTAAATTCCAGGGCTATCATTTTCCTGAAATGAGAATGAGACTATAACATTTCTGAAAAAAAAAATTAATGTTATGTGTATGTGTGTGGGGTGGGGTGGGGCTCCAAGTGATGCTCAGGGGGTCCCTGAACTCCACCAGAAATTCTCTACCAATTAGGCCAGTGTTCAGTGCTAGGGTCCAAGGATGTCCTGTGGTTCTGGATACCTAGACTACTAGTTCTGAGGATACCAGTGTATCCTCAGTGTATCTAGTATCTGATGATACTCAGTGAACCATATGATGACAGAAACTAAATGTACCCTAACTGTTCCAGGGTCCATAATGAATCTTTTCCATCACATGCTTTTAGGACAGTCCAAGATTCCAGAGCAGATAATTATAACTCAACTAGCCTGGGATGAGGTTAATACAATAAAAGCGTGCCTGGGGACTGGAAACTGGTTCTGTCATTACAGTCATGTTTTTTCAACCTTTAATAAGCCTCAGTATTCTCTGACACCTAAGATTGCTGCTCTCTAAGCTCCATCATCACTACCTACTTTCAAGAGCTTTACATGTCACCCCAAAATAGGGCACATTGTGGCAATGCTGCTTGCTTATAGGAAAAAAACAGGGGAAATGAAGCTATTTGGGGACAGAGAGATAGCAAAGGGGTTAAGGAATTTGCCTCACATACAGTCAAACCTAGCATGCTTCCCTGAGCACAACAGGTGTGACCCAATCCTCCCACACACACACACACACACACAAAAGAGATTGGGGAATTAAGTTGATTATGTGTATACATGTGTATTAGCTACTCTTTTTTGGCACATCAACTCCTATAATAAACTTCCTTTTGTATTTCTCTTCTTCTCACTTTTCTACCAGCTGCTCAGGTTGATTACCTAATTTTTTCCTCATTCTTTTCACTTTTTATAGTAATTAAAATGATTCCTGATACCCAATCTATAACAAGTTATACACAAAGGGAACCTAGCAGTCCACAGAGCAAAGTGGGGAGGTATGGAATGCAGGCTGGGAGCAGGGGTGGAGGGAGAATAACACTGGTGGTGGGAATGGCCCTGATTCATTGTCACTATGTACCTTCAATATTACTGTGAAAGATTTGTAATTCACTTTGATCACAATAAACATTATTTTATAAAAATAAAATAGGAGTTTTGCTATATATGTAAAATTTATGATATTTAGGGAATAGATTTATCAGATAAGAAAAAAAATGATTCATAGCTGCAGTTTCACCTTAAGTTCCAGTGTTATCTTAGTTGGTAAACTGAAACAGTTACTCTGGTGAGGAAATTTGATATTCTGATTAACATTGGGTGCTTAATATTGAGGTTAATTTCTAGCATCCAAAGTACTTTGAGTCTTACTTTGTGTTCATAAAATTAATTCTTTCTATGTTTTTTTATAGAAGACTATCAGTAATTAACTAAAAGGGTGGAAAGGTACACTAACAACTATAGAGTATTTGTTTCGTGTCTAGCGCTATACTAAATGAAGATTCAAATCAAAAGTCAATTCTGCAATTTTATATGCAGCTGACCTCACTTGGATCCCTGACACCACAGACTTTCCCAAGCACTGAATTATGGGGATAGACTAAAAAAAAAGTTTATCTACTTGCACCAATTTCCAACCACATATTCACATAGATATCTGAAGTCATCACAGTTTTTTAAAAATATAAACCCCAAAGTTCAGAGTAAAGTTTCTAAAACAAGGGAAACTGGTCACTTTCTAAATATTTTGCCAAAAAAGAAAAAGCAAATTATCACAGAAAATCATTAGCACTAAAAGGACTAAGTGTGCATTTTGGTGTTACCAATATTATAAGCAAAAATATGGGGCTGGAGTGGTAGCACAGCAGTAGAGTGTTTGCCTTGCAAGAGGCTGACCCAGGATGGATACAGGTTCGATCCACGGCACCCCATATGGTCCTCTGAGCCAGGAGTGATTTCTGAGCACAGAGCCAGGAGTAACCCCTGAGCACTGCCAGGTGTGCCCCCCCCAAAAAAAAAGTAAATTGAACTACAAAGTCCACTGTGTTTGTATTAATTTGCAAAGCATGTGATGACAATATAAAAGTCTGGGTAGTTTAAACTTAATAAAAAACTAAATTTTTCATGCTTATGGAGGATGCATGTCTAAATAGTAGGATTAACTTGAGACCTTGCTCTTTGGCTTCGAAATAGCTATGTCTTGCTCTATCCTCGAATGGTTATTTCTCTGTTTACAACAACCTTTTATCTCTCTGTGTCCTGATCTCATCTCGATCTCATTCTCAACCCTCTCAATAGTCACATTCTGAGGTACTAGAAATTAGGGATTCAACATGTGAATGTACAAAAATAAATTCTATATGTATTGTAAGGAGAACTATATTTTACTGAAGTACTTCGAGAACAGGTATTAGTATATATAAGAGGACATGAATCTACAATAACTCAAAACATAGACTTAGTTAAAAACTCAACTGGGGGATGTAGTGGTGGCACAAGTGGTAAGGTGTCTGCCTTGCCCATACTAGCCTAGGACAGATCACGGTTTGATCCCTTGGTGCCCCATATGAGCTCCCAAGCCAGGAGCGATTTCTGAGCACATAGCTGGGAGTAACCCCTGAATGTCACCGGGTGTGGTCCAAAAACCAAAACAAATTTTTTTTCTGGGAAATGTTAAGTCTGAGTTCATCATTTCAGTCTGATATATTATGGTACTCATTAAAGTTATGAAATATGCTCTATGTAACATTTTTTATTCCTGAAGCAAACTGTTACTTGGAATCTCTATCAGTGAGCAGGAGTTATTCAATACTTTTACATTAGTGAGTCATTATGTGATTTTTCTTGACTAATAGAACTATGCAAAAGTACCACAAAAGAATCCTAAATTTCATGTTGTAACTGGCCTTTCACCTACTAACTTTATGCTTAGATGGCCCACTTTCAGTTCAGAGAAGTCCTGAAACGACTGACAACAATTGGTTGAGCAACTGTTTGCAGGTCTGAAAGCATTTAGGACATTTAGTCTATGCTAGTTTGGCAAAAAGGTGATGGGAATCTTAAGAAAATCAGAGCCCTCTTAGAAATGATTTAGTATTCATTAATCTCAGAACTGCTTAAGTTTTTAAAAATGTTTTTATTATATTATGTCATTATTAAAATCATTTAATCATAAAAACTCACTAAAATATACTAAGACTCCATATTTCCTTAACATTCATTTTTTTTAGTTAGAGAACTGGGAGCCATTCCAGAGGTTGCTCATAGTTCAGGAATCACTCTTGTGGTGCTCAGGGAAGCATATCAGGGATTAACCCAGGTCAGTTGTGTACACAGCAAATGCCCTATCCACTATACAATCTCTTTGGACCTCCTCCCAGTATTTCCATTCTGAAGAATTATGGTAATATGTTCACACTTCCTTAGACATAACCATAAATAAATTCCTTTAATCTCATTAATTATATTTTAAATTGAAAAATTTAATCTGATTATTTTAAGACCTATTTTTAAAAAAATCTTTTAAATTTAACCTTTCTGCCAGACTACTAAAAGAAAGGGTAGCTTTCAGTACACACATTTTTGTCACCCTATCAATTTTTATTTAAAGCTCTCATAAAATTACATAACTGAGAACTGTATTCATAAAATACAAATGCCACAGTTATTGGCATATATGCTTTAAAAACAATCGATATACGGGTAATGAGAAGAGTCTGGTTTTTCAAAAAAATTTAGGTGAAAGGTTACATAGATAACTAACTCAGCAGGCATTGCATAAGAGAGTCAAGGTTCAATTTCCATCATGGCACTGGTTCCCTGAGCATGGCCAGGAGAGATCCCTAAACTCCAAGTTGAAAGTAGCCCTTAGGGACTGTCAAATATTTCTCCAAAAAAGAGAGACTTAAAGATAAAAAGAGAAAAAGACACATGGTCCTTGGAGGAGTTTCTGGTCTTTATGAAGCTCTGGTTTAGTTAGCCAAAGAGAGAAACAGCATTTAACAGCAAGGCAAAGATAAAGAAGAATGAGATAAAGAAGATAAAGAAGATATGATATAAAGAAGAATGAGAAGATAATGTGTGGGAAGGTGTGTGAGAAGAAAGCATGAACAATGTAAACAAGAGTGAAAGGAATCTGCTGGCTGAGAAACTTCATGTTCTTAAAAATTTCTCCTTGAGGTCCACTATACCACTTTCCTGTGTTCTTCCTTTGAATACTTGCAGCAACACCCCCTGTTCGGTTTTTCTTTTTGGTGAATACTTGTCCCTCTCTCTCCTTACTGACAGTGAGTAAGGAGACATTGAACTGCCACTTAAATCATATACTCACCTCAGAGACTTACTCCAAGCCCTTCCCCAAAGTCTCTTGTTCCACACCAAAGCCAGAGCTGAATCTGATCAAGTAACTCCCATGGAAAGTAAAACTGCTTCTCCAGTGATGCCAAGATCACGCTCAGAATTTGGCTTGGAGCTTTTTCTGGTAGGGTTGCTCAAGAGGTGTGGGACAAGCAGTGTCTCTAAATAAACCTGAGTTTATCATGGCAGAGGTGTGTGTGTGTGTGTGTGTGTGTGTGTGTGTGTGTGTGTGTGTGTGTGTGTAACTTCTGCTCTATTACTTTATTGAGGTCTCTAACTATCTTCACTCTTTTGGCCTCAGCTGTATCAGCTGTATCTGTAGCTCTCTTCTACTTACTAAGCCTGTTCTACTTGTGTTTTATAGTCAAATTAAATATTGCTCCTTGAACTAAAGCAATAGTATAGCAGGTATGGCATTTTCCCTACATGTGGCTGATCCTGGTTCTATCCCTGACACCATATATGGTCCCCAGGGCCCACCAGGAGTGATTACTGAACAGAGAGCTATGAGTAAGCCCTGAAAATCACCAGGCATGGTCCCAAAACAAATAAAATATTCTGCCTCTAAAGTGACTATTCTAGTTTGTCTCCATTCCCTCTTTTTCGTCTTTTACTGCCTTCAAAGACTAAAATAAATAAATACCACTTCTTTGGGAGTCCAAAGACAGTCACTTCAGTACTTTCCTATTACTAAATTTCCACATACTTAATTACCATCAATGAGGTTGCTAGCTTTAATTCAGAACTCAAGGTTATATTTAAATTTTGGATTAAAAAATTCAGTATAGGGGCTGGGCGGTGGCGCTGGAGGTAAGGTGCCTGCCTTACCTGCGCTAGCCTAGGACGGACCGCGGTTAGATCCCCCGGCGTCCCATATGGTCCCCCAAGAAGCCAGGAGCAACTTCTGAGCGCATAGCCAGGAGTAACCCCTGAGCGTCACAGGGTGTGGCCCAAAAACCAAAAAAAAAAAAAAAAAAAAAATTCAGTATAAGAGTTGCAACATGAGGGCCCGGAGAGATAGCACAGCTGTGTTTGCCTTGCAAGCAGCCGATCCAGGACCAAAGGTGGTTGGTTCGAATCCCGGTGTCCCATATGGTCCCCCGTGCCTGCCAGGAGCTATTTCTGAGCAGACAGCCAGGAGTCACACCTGAGCACTGCCAGGTGTGGCCCAAAAACCATAAAAAAAAAAAAAAAAGTTGCAACATGAGCCACATCTGCAACCCCTTAATTTGCTTTTGTTTGTTTGTTTGTTTGTTTGTTTTTGGGCCACATCCGGTGGCACTCAGGGGTGCCTGGCTCTGAGCTCAGAAATTGCTCCTGGCTCGGGGGACTATATGGGATGCCGGAGATCAAACTCACATCCGTCCTGGGTCAACTGTGTGCAAGGCAAACGCCCTACCACTGCTACCGCTCTGTCTCATAACCTGCCTTCTTAAACCAAGAATCTTTTCAGAATAAAAGCGCTTACTAAAATATTTCAACCCCAACTGTGAAGTATTTTCTAAAACCAGACAAAAGTACAGAATTGACAAACTTTGACGCGAGCACTAGTACGGAATGTAACAAACATGAACTAGGGAAAATGACAATTCATGGTTGGGAAAATGGGGTGGAGGCTGTAGTACTTAGTATGTTTTTAAAAGGTCAGAGTTATGATTAGAATTAGTACTACATCCACAGCATCTTACACCCAGAACAAGCCTCTGAACTAAGTACAAACTAAACTAAGGATTCTCCAGGTGCTTTTCTCTGGTAGAGTACTGAAATTCTGAGGTTGGCCAAAAAAAAAAAAAAAAAAAAAAAAAGAGAGGCGGGGTGGGGACAGAGGGAGGGGGCATGGGTGGTGGAAAGGTTGCACTGGTGAAGGGGGGTTCTATTTATGACTGAAACCCAACTACAATCACACTTGTAATCATGGTGCTTAAATAAAGATTTTATTTAAAAATAAAAGAAATGGCGAGAGAGAGAGAGAGAGAGAGAGAGAGAGAGAGAGAGAGAGAGAGAAAGAGAGAGAGAGAGAGAAGTAAATGCCTGACTCAGAGGCCTGGGAACACTGTGGCAGGAAATGTGCAGTGGTGGAGGGTGGTGTACATTCTAGGACTCAAATTCAACCATGAACAATTTTGTAAACACAGTGCTTAAATAAAGTCATTAATTTTTTTAAAGTGCCCTGTATGCTGTTTTATCTCTCTGGACCATTGGATTTGTTTGTTTGCTTGTTTAGACAATTAAGCCTTTCCTGGACACAACTTGTTTTCCTGTCTTAGTGGCCACACACTTCTTCAGAAGTTCATGATACAAATCACACTCCATTCTTCAGGAACATCTTTAAAGCTTAATTGTATCCTCCACGTGCTCCCTAGGGGTATTTGGAAGACCACCCTTGGCGGTAGAACAGTGAGAACCACACTGACATCCAGTGGACTTGGCCCTCTGAGAGCTTCTGATTTCCTTGAAGATTCTCGAAGGTAGGAATGGTGATAAATACTCGGCCAGCATATGGGGTGTCTTGATTCTGACCATCATCAATTCATTCGCAGTGCAGAAGCTTCTTTGATATAGTTTCATTTGTTAATCTTTGGTTTTCCTTGGAGTTGAATCCTTGAAGATGTTTCTAGTTTCAGTGTGATGGAGTGTTCTACCTCTATGCATTTTCCTTGATATAAATTAAAGGTCTGTTGTGAAGGCTTTTACCCCATTTTGATCTGACATTTGTTAATTTATTAGAAAATAGTCTCATTAAACAAAGGTTTAATATCCAAGGGTTATAAAACAGTGGTAGAACTTTAAAACAAAAGAAATCCAACAAATTTTATCAAAGATGGGAGATAAATAAACAAAAATGTCTTCAAAGAAGACATACAGATTGCCACAGGTATATGAGAAAAATGTTCTATATCATTATCAAGGAAACAAAATCACAATGAGATATCATCTTACACCAGTAAGATTGGTACACATCAAAGAACAAAAACAGCTTGTATAGATGTTGCAAAAAGAACCTTGATTTACTCATGAAATGTCAACTGGTTCAGCCTTTTAGGAAGACAATATGAATACTTCATAAAAAGACAAATTGAGTTTTCATATGACCCAGCAATTTCAATTCTTGTCTTATACCTTCTGGTCCAAAAAAATCTATTCAGAAAAAGCTTTTGCACCCCAATGATCATTGTAGCACTGTTCACATTAGCAAGTATTTTGGGGGAAAACAAGAAGAAATGACTGGGTAAAGAAATGATGGTCCATATACAAAATGGAACATTACACTGCTGTAAAAACAGATGAAATCATGCAATGTGATGCTACAAAAATAAATCTGAAGAGTACCAACTATTTAGTCAGAAGGAGAGGGTGAGACAAAGAATCATCTCTCTCATGTGTGGATATAAAAAAAGAAAACAAAAACAAAAAGAAACAAAGTAAGTGCTAACAAATGTCCAAAAGCTGAGAACTAATCTTCAGCAGGAAGCTTACTATATGTGGGAGGGAATGAGGAAGATTAAGATAGAAGGACACTGGGGCAAAGGTAGATAGAAGTGAACACTCAGGAAGTCAGTTGTGCTGGATTGTATTATACATGAAGACCTAGGATTGTATTATAAGTCACACTGTATATATTTTATTTAAAAATTTTTTTAAAATTTAAAATTTAAAAGAATGGGATAAGCCTCTTAGTCCCAAATATATCTCTGCCAGCACTAACTGGAGCTTTTAAGGATAAGCAATCACAAGCTGTGTGACATAAAACTGTGAAAGGTAGAAACCTGTGCTTTACGTTCATCCTCATCAGCAAATTCCTTCTCCTTCGATGGAGAGAACACTTTTCTATGCAAATCAACTGTGTCCTTTTTCCTCTGTTCACTTTCCAGCTGAGGGAGGGACCTGATGATTGTTTGCTTTTATCTTGGACCAAGTCAATTTTGGGTACTTGGTTTCTAGAAGCAGAAGATTAGTGTTTGATTGAGAACATAGCAGAAGGAGTGGATGGAGAGAAGTGCTCTTCTCTGAATACAGTCTTTGTATAGCTTATGAAGGCTGTACATTGGGCATTCTTCTCCTAGAGAAAAAAATATTGGGAGATACATATGCCACATAACTGGATGAATCATTTGTGTCTTTAGTCAGCTGTCTGGCCATCTGCCTACAATAGGACTTTTCCTCCATTGAACCACCTGACAAGGGGTTCATACTGTAAAGATCCATCTCTCAGCAGTCCTTTCATTGTAAGTTCTTTTGCGGCTTTCTTAGCACTTTTACATATTTGTTTACTTTTACTACAGTACTCTAGATATTTATTATACAGTTTATTTATTTATTAATATAGTTTTTCTATTGTTTGATTATATAGTCCTGAAGGGAAGATAAATTTCCCTAGTCTCACTTTTGAAGAAAGTTCCTACCAATAACCAGGCCAGCTCCACAGAGAAGTAAACCAACCTGAGAAAACCTGAGAAAAATTATGGCTACACCAGCAACATAGCAATATAGGTGATTGAAAACTGGCCATCTTGGGAGAAGAGGAAAAGCCAAGCCTTTGCCCCGCTAAAGCAATGCTGCTGTATCCATCACCCATAATCATTAATTTGCCTATGGACCTGCTTCAACACTCTACTCTATTACTCTCTGCAGAGGCACCAATCTGACCAAACTCCAAGTATTTGAGCTGATATCACCAGGTTCTTTTTAGAAGTGAGTGCAAGCACCCTCCCCCCTCCATAACCATATTTATAAAAGACTCGATGTCTTCAATAATGGTTTGAATTCTTGAACCTTGTTGCCACATTCATGGCCACACAATAATTTCATTTGTTTAATACTGTCATCCCCGTAGGGACACACCAGTTTAGATGCCAATGTGCAGCTGAAGTCACCTAATGTACAGAAACAAGTGAAGTAATATAATGGTCAATTAGTAAGAAGAGCTTACTAAAACTTCTGACAATGATTTAATAACCACATCAAAAACACAATAATTTTCACAAATTTTCTTGCCATTGTATTTCTTTTCTTTTTTTCTTTTGTTTTTTGTTTTGGGCCACACCTGTTTGATGCTCAGGGGTTACTCCTGGCTAGGCACTCAGGAATTGCCCCTGGCTTGGGGGGACCATATAGGATGCCGGGGGGGATCGAACCATGGTCTTTCATTGGCTAGCGCTTGCAAGACAGACACCTTACCTCTAGCGCCACCTCGCCGGCCCCTTGTTATTGCATTTCTTTATTTTTCCCTCACCTCCTCTTTCTTCTTTTTTTTTTTTCAACAAATTTGCTCTCACTTATCTGAAAACAAATACATTATTATCAACAATGTTAACAATGCGATACATGCTCTTTTAATAAAATAAATTAAATAAAAAAGAAAGTTCTTAGCATCCCTGTCAGTCCTAGTTTTCTCATTATGTACTAAAAATATTAAAAAATATAAAACAGGGGCCAGAGCAGTGGCGCAAGTGGTAGGACATTTGCCTTGCACGTGCTATTCTAGGACGGACCACAGTTGGATCCCCTGGAGTAGGACAGACCACGGTTGGATCCCTCAGTGTCCCATATGATCTCTCAAGCCAGGAGCAGTTTCTGAGCGCATAGATAGGAGCAACCCCTGAGCGTCACTGGGTGTGTCCCCAAAAACATAAGTAAATAAATAAATAAATAAATAAACAAGTTTTTTAATATAATTTTTATTTTGATCATAGTGGCTTACATATTGTTGACAATAATATTTTAGGTAAATATTTACATAAAATCAGGGGGGATTCCCATCACCAAATTGTCCTCCCTACACCTCCGTTTTTGTCCTATTTCCCATATCCTCTTCCCTCACCCCCAGGGCTGCTAGAATATGTGCTCCCCTATGTACCTAACCTACTACATAGTAGTCATGCACCTGTTTGGTCTTGGTGCCTCCTTTATTTTCCCCCTCTAATTGGAAGGCAGGACTAGCTAGTTCAAGTTGTGTGGTTTTGTTTGAAGAAGAGAAAAGTAATAAACTGGGGTAAAAGTCTAATACTCTGAAAGTGGGCGGAATCCTTCTAGAGGCTCTCATCATCGATTTGAGAGATGAAGGAGAAAAAGAAGATGAAACACTCCACCAGTACAAAAAGAAGTGTCAAATATCCAGGGAGGACTCCAACAATAACGATAAGCACCACAAAAACAAAACAAAACAAAAACAAAAACAAAAAACAAAAACAAAAAACCGCCATGGTCTTGAGATAAGAAACATGGCATAGCACATAAAGAAAGAAAAGAAAAGAAGAGAAAAAAATAGGTATAACTGGGGACAACAGCTTCAATAACCACACCCAAATAGAGAAATTGACCAAAAATAGATAGGTAAATACAAATAATAATAATAATAAATGAAGATAAAAAATAATATATTAAAATAAACAATGTTTTGTGCTGTTTGCTTTTTTGTTTTTTCCCTCCTGCCCTGGCACAGTAAATATTGGGGTCATTCAAAAAGGAATTCACTTGGCCTAAGAGATATGGGGTTTCACCACCCTTGAAGTATATTGTCATGGGATTATCTATAGACTCTGTTCAGGATCATTTACTCTCCCGGTGGTGCTTTCGTGTTGTTTGGAAGACTTCTACTCCGTCCTGGGAGATAAAAATCAGACCTCTGTATCTAGAGATCTCAGTATCTGCACAGGTCCAGGAGTGGGACTTTTGATGAAGTCAGTCTTTGTGGTTCTAGAGGTTCTGTTCCCTCAGTGTCATTTTAATCCATCTTCTGTGGTTGGTGGTCTTGGTCTTTGCACTGTACCTAGGATGGCACCTTATATAAAACAAGTAAGCTTGAATACTTCATAAAATTGTAATTCCTGAGCCTAAGCATGCACACATGAATTGCCAATGAAGACAGTACGTGATGTTACACAATGAATAAGCCCAATTTCCTCTGGGTTATTATGTTATAAAAATATGCCACTGTGCACAGCCATTGTTTCACATTTAGTCACAGTAATTAGTATTCCGTTGTAGATTTAAAGACATAGATTCCCTGAAGAGGGAGGTCAGAGCACTCCAGCAACCGCTGGCTGTGGGCAACGGCACCTAGTGGCATACAGGAGTACTACATGTGCGCTGGGTCCATTTGAAGCCACAGACTTTAAATGGATGTGAGAGCCTTGGAGCAAAAGACAAAACTGTCCAAGTTCAGATCATCTAATTGTGCTAAAGGTATGTAAGAATTTGTTATTAATGGGAGATAAAGCGGCGGTACAAGCAGTAGGGCGTTTGCCTTGCACGCGCGGACTTATGGCTGACCGCGGTTGGATCCCCCGGCGTCCCATATGGTCCTCCAAGCCAGGAGCGATTTCTAAGCACATAGCCAGGAGTAACCCCTGAGTGTTACTGGGTGTGACCCCAAAACAAAAACAAACAACAAAAAAAGAATTTTTATTAAGAAGTTAGTCATATACACTCTATTATGAATTATTCATAGCCATTGGCCATTAACAGACTGGCAAATAGACACACAGACACACTCCACACACAATACACACTTCATTTAAAGTACACATCATTAGGGTTGAAGCAATAGTATAGTGCATGTGGTTAACCCCGGTTCGATACTCAGCATCCTATAAAGTCCCCTGAGCACCGCAAGAAGTGATTCCTGCGTGTAGAGGCAGGTGTAAACCATGAGCATTACAAGGTGTGGCCTAAAAATCAAATCAATAAATAAATGAAGGACACATCACCAAGAATAGTGTGAAGTATTAGCTTGACCTTCCACTCTCTAACCCAATTCAGAAAAACCCTTGGGGACTACACACTCAATAGGGCTTTGCAACACTGGCCATTCCAGAGTTCCTGGGCAAACCAGAAGTTAACAATAAATAGTTGATGTACACTGAGGCAACAAAATAGGCAATAGGCCCAAAACAATAGGGCTTATAATTCCTGTGGAGAAACACAGTACATGGAAAATTTTGCCTATTGGTTTATTAGTACCACTATTAACAATAACCCCCAAGAAAGCTGAAAGATAAAAATAATAAAAGTGAGACTCTGGAACTCTATGAAATCTGAGTCTACAAGGCTTCAAGGATAATGCTGGAGAATCAATTCCACAGCTTCCTGCTAACTTCTGTCAAGTTGCTAAAAAAGACTGGTGTTTCTTTGCTTGATCACCTCAAATTTCCCCTTCATGTTCATATGACATACTTCAGTACATATGTCTCCCCTATGCTGTCTAAACATTTCTCGGTGTGTATATGTGGAGAGTAGAAAATTCCCAAGAAATGCTTGGGGAACTTAACAATACTCTGATATCTGTGCTGGATGCTTCAACACAACAGCCCAAAGATGCCACAGTGCCTGAGTTGCACAATCCTGGGGGCAGGGACATACTGCTGGTAATCAGGGACTTCTACATTATATCTAATAACACTTAAAGAAGTATAAGGACTGAAAGCAGTGCCTAGTAAATGAAAAGCCTGTGAGCTCTCTTACTGGTCCCGACTTGATGATGTTTTATTTGTTTGCTTTTTAGGATTTCCCAGAGGTCCACTCATCTCCAGATAACCTGACTTTAATCATGATATCTGCCATGAGCTTATATTTAAATCATATCATATTATGTTTCTCATTCTTTTATAGAGTTAATTTATTAAATTATGTGCCATGCACTGTGTTGAGGCTGGGAATTCATGGTTTCTTATATATGCAAGTAAAAACTATTTTCATAATCACAGATTACCATATATGACTTCCATCTTTTCACATATGTATACATATATATATAAATTATATATATAAATTAACTCTATGAAAGAATGACAAACATAATAAAGATTATAAATTCTGAAAAAAATAAATCATATCATATTGAAGTAGTGGACAGTGCTCGCTTCGGCAGCACATATACTAAAATTAGAACAATACAGAGAATATTAGCATGGCCCCTGCGCAAGGATGACACGCAAATTCGTGAAGCGTTCCATATTTTTTAAAAAATAAAAAAAAAGAAGTAGTGGACAGTCTGGACATCAAAATATAAATGTGAGGGAGACAGAATTTAATCTCCAGCAGCTCACATCCCTTGATTCATCATCTTCTCACATACAAAACACAATTACTTTCCCCTGTATCCCCCAAAGTTAACCCAATCCCAAGTCCAAAAGTCTCATGTAAAAGAATTATTGATAAGGTGAAGGGTATGGTGAACAGCCTACCTAGTCCACCCTAAAACCAAACAAGTATCCTTAATAAATAGGATGAAGAGCAAGTGTAGAGTATTCCCATTCGAAGCATCAGAAGTTGAAACATTGCATTTACCAATCTCTGTTTCTAGTATTCAATTTGTATCTGGAAAATTTCAAGTAAAGACTCTATTCTTCCAGCAATCTGCTTCAGTCAAAAACATCCTTTTTAGCTCTGCTATGAAGATAAAAATGGGCATCACTCTATAAAAACAAAAGCTATTTTTTTTTGGTTAAGCATGAAATACTTTGAAATTCAGTATTATTGTGCCTCTCCCTCTCCCACTATGTGCACATCAGCACACTCATAAATATATGTACACATCAAACATTACTACCCACGTACTTCTTATAATACAGCATTGACTTATGAACTAGATATACCCTACAAACTAGGAAAAAGTATTAGCTAACCACTCATTAACAAAGGGTGAATATTCAAGTTAGGTATAGAACTATAAAACTTAACAGGAAAAATAAACAACTGTAACAAAAATGAAAAAAGATGAATAAACATTTCCTTAAGGAAGACAGATGGCCTATAGTTATATCAAAAATCGTTAAAATATATAATTTACTTTATTTAAAGAGTATGTATCATATAGTTAATAATATTTTTTCTAGTAAGTGGGAATAAAATTATTAAAGAAGAAAAAATATTCTTTTTTTGTTTTGTTTTGGTTTTTTGGGCCACACCCATTTGATATTCAGGGGTTACTCCTGGCTATGCACTCAGAAATCGCTCCTGGCTTGGGGGTCCATATGGACCATGGTCCTACGCTAGTGCTTGCAAGGCAGACACCTTACCTCTAGCGCCACCTTCCCGGCCCCAAAAAAATATTCTTTATCACCTGCCAGGGACAGGCATTTCATTTATTTGGTTGGTTGGTTTGGGGCAACACCAGAGGTACTCTGGTCATAGTTCTGGTTCTGCAACATCTGGTGATGTTGGGAGGGGAACCAAATGATGGCAGAGATTATACCCACCTAGGCCGCATGCAAAACAAGCTGCAATATCTCTTGGGTCCCAGAAAATGATATTTAAAACAATGAGGCATTGCTTCACTCCAGAGAGACAGGCAAACACACAAAAAGGATAGAAACCACTAGTGTAGGTTGTGTGTGGGGAGAAAAGGAACTCCAATTCACTGCACCTAAGTCAACCTTTTTGGAAATTAATATGGATGTTTACCAATAGAATAAAAATTGAGCATCCATATAGCCCCCAAATTCTACTCTTGGCATCTACCCCAACAGTCCAAGAACTATTTCCAAAAGACATCAGTACACCCATATTCACTACAATGCTATTCAAAATATCCAAGATTTGAAAATAAGCCTACAGCTTAAGAAGAGATGACCAAAGAAACTATATATAACAAGATATATATAGATATATATACATATATCTATATATACCAAGTATATAAAAAAATGTAACACAGAAGGCTCAACTAGCACCAAATACAACTCATTAAATCTTTTGACATGATTTTAGTAATACCATGGAAAGATATAACAATTATTTCAAACTAATCCTTGTTGAACAAAGATTTGATAATTCCATTTACCTCTGTGTTCTAATAAACAATATGAAGTAAATTTGATTGTCCCTGCATGGAGGTAGACCATGGTGCTGGGTGGAAAATGGGGAACACTGGTGAAGGTAGGCCACATTGGTGATGGGACTGATGATTGAATATTTAATGCCTAAAATTACTATATAATGAACAGCGTGGTAAGTCATAGTGTTATAAAAATATTAGGAAAAAGAAATTAAAAAATAAATGTATTGCCACTTTATAAGATTTGATCAATTTTTTCCTCAGTTTCCAATAACAGTATGTTTGTTTTTGCTTAAAATTCATTCGAATTACTTTTAATTTGCCTTGTTTGGGAGACATACAGAATGCTGAGGGCTCATCCAAATACTGCTGGGGAATGAATTAGTCTGTAAATTATAAATAGCGGCAGAAAACTAAAGGCCAAGGAAGAAGCTCATGGTACAGGAAAAACCTTTCATGTGTGAGGTTCTGAGTTCAACCCTTGTTACTGGGGTCAAAAGGAATAGACTAGAACTAATTTTTGTGCTTTATTATTAAAATGAAACAAAATATTGCATCTTTGAAACATACATTTTCAACAGGTTTTTTTGCATTTTGTGTAATTCTAAAGATGATCCTAGGAAGTAGATTTGAAAGTGAATCCCCAGCATGTTTGTTCAGAATAAGGATTATGTGAGTGGCACAATGAGTCTTTTGAGCACTGCTAAATCAGGAAAACAAGGTATCATTGATCCTTCAAATCAGTTGTTGAGGTATAATTCCAGGGTGTTTTGCTAGGTCTCTCATTGCCCAATTGCTACAGTTAAGTAGTTGACTATTTAACTGAGAATAAAGGAAGTTAAATAGAGAGAAGGAAGTTAGTCAAAATAATGAAGGCCATCAGGTAGGCCTATAATAGAAAGGAAATGAGAATTAGAATCTTAACCTCACTTCCTTGGTTACAGACTCCAACAAACTTAGAACTGTGGTAAACAGAAACAAGCATTCTATCTGCTCACTTGGACAAAGACAATCAAGAGACAAAGATGTTTTCATCTTGCTCTCCAGTTGTTAAAGGCTCTGAGCATAACAGTGAAAGACCTGAAAGACCAGTGAAAGACCTGATGATTCAAATATGCAACTCATGAGTGAACAAGATTGATGCCATGAGATGTTTGGTAGGAGAGACCCAGATTTAATGGCAAGAGTCCAAGGACAGATCAGAGCTGGCTAGCTGTGATACCACCTAAAGTGCCCTACTGAAATAACCTAGAATGTGTGTGAGTATAATTTTGTGTGCAAACATGAGAAATTGGGGACAGGGAAAGGGTGTGTGGAAGAGAGTTGATGAGATGATGAGGGTAGATATTGTAGGGTCAGCCCAACTGGTTAATAGGAGGTATTGAATATTCGAAGCCAGGTGTGTCTGTCATGGTCACATCCCAGGTCTCAGGTGGCAGAAAGAGGAAGAGTTAAGGGCTAGGTTTAAACTCATGGACCCAGATGTCATATGAGCCATGAGCTTTAATTTCTGAAGTGGTATCCCTAGGTGGCACATGCTGGCCCTCCTTGTTGGGTGACTGGCAAGTTTTGAAGAGCTCCACTCAGCAGATCTTTGAGGAGCTTCTGAAGGGTTTTCCACTTCTCTGACAAGTTGTGGGTGATCTAGACCAATAATTAAGTCCAGTGTGGGCCTAAGGTTAGTGAGAGAGCACATGGTCTCTATCCCTGGAGCAGACCGTGGCAGGAGAGGCCAAGAACACAAACTCAGATCCTCTCTGGGAGTCCAAACATGGCTTTTAACCAGAAAAGTCTGATCAACCAAGCAAGAAACCAGGATTTCAACTTCTGCGATAGCTATATGAGGAGAAAATGTTTCTATAGTCATAGAAATGGCAGAAGAATCTGCTACCCTTTTCCTTTTCACTTTATCAGAATTCTTGGTGTTTGCTTCTTTAGTTGTTCCAATTGCCAATCCTCAATCCTTAGAGTCATCGATAGTTTCCTTGAATTGTTACAAATTTTCAAATTAAATAGGATGGTTGATTGTTGGAGTAACCAGTTTTCATTCTATTCAGGATAATTCTTCTTTGTTTATGTTTGTCACTTATAGAGTAGAAATATCTCTGGATTTGCCCCTTACCACTACCTGTTCTCCACCCAAGGGATGGTAGTGGTCTTTCTCTTCCTACAAAACACCTAGGGGCTCAGGGAGAAGCTGTTTGCATTTTCGGTTTCCATTGTCTATCTGAACTGCTGGAATCTTTTGCTAGGGAGTGGAAAGATTGTGGTATTTTCCTGAACCTGTCTTTTTCTCTTCAGTCTTGCGTGGATTATTTCCTGTGTTGGCATTTGCTTCCAGACCTGATGCTCCCCAATCCCCCAGGACTGGGGCACGAACCTTCTGCTTCAGTTTATAGAGAAAGGGATGAAATTGAGCTACACTATAAATACAATTAGTTATCACCTGGAGCATTACAGTCTAGGGCAAGAAGTCAGCATATATGGGAAGGTGGCTTTACTTATACAAATGATTTTCAGTTAGGTTGTCTTTGGTTACATTGATCTCACAAAGTGCTTTAATCTATACTGATGATACAGGCAATATCATAGCATAGACTATTTGGTGACCTTTACACACGGAAATACAGACTGGCTGATGCCTCCCGGCCAGCTACCAGATCTTCTTTTTGTAGAGCTGTGGGGACACCACTAACACCACTGTTAGGAAACAGTTCACTCTACAACACATCTCCACTGATGAAACAGTTCATTCTCCATCACCTAGAGAACTGAACCCTAAGTCATGATTTTTGGCCCATAAATAGTTTCAAGCTATAATTCTAAAATGAGAATAATTCCTAGCTTTAATTCCTAGGTAGGGTGAGGCCTCCACAGCAAGAATGCTAGACAACCAAAGAGAACAGAAATGGTCTGGAAAATGGATGAAGATGGGGAGACAAGAGTGGCAGCTCAGATCTGAGCTCTTGGTTCCTGAGTAGAGGCACAGCAGTCTGTCTGAGCTGGACATCTGCACACATAAGGGAGAGATGGTACTGATGTCCCATAAAGTGTCATGTTTTCAGGGCTGGAGAGATAGCATGGAGGTAAGGCGTTTGCCTTTCAAGCAGGACAGTGGTTCAAATCCCGGCATCCCATATGTTCCCCTGTGCCTGCTAGGTGCGATTTCTGAGCATAGAGCCAGGAGTAACCCCTGAGCGCTGCCGGGTGTGACCCAAAAACAAAAAACAAACAAAAAAAGTGACAGTTGGGGCTGTAGACCTGCCACTGTGGCAGCAGTTTATGTGGCACTGACTTGGTGCTTCCTCACCAAATCCACATGAGGAGGGGGGAACAGGAAAGCAAGCACTTGTATGGGCGAAGGTCCCTTCTGGTGAAGGCTCTGTGATGAACACATCCCAGAGGGTATGGGTGTGTTATATTTCCTATATGCTGCCTCCATGTACCCAGTTTCTGGGGCTCAGTCTGGCAATCTGGCCTGGCTTCTAACATGTTTTCAGCTAGGCTGAGCCCTTTGGCCCCTTTTGAAATATAGCATGAAGGGTGAGCACAAAAGGCGACTAAAAGTCTCATCAATCCACAAACTGGTGGATCAAAAAAAATCTGGAATAGTTCCGTTTTGGTTTTAGGGCCAGAATGATCTAAAGATTATATTGCCTGCATCTGAGAACAGAGGATGGGTGCTGTGGATCAAGGAAGAGCAGTAAGTTCATCCTTTCTCAATTCTTGGATTCTATTTTGGTCAATGATTGGATGATGTTCATCTATATTGAGGATGGCGAGATCTTCCTTACTTTGGCTACTTAAGCTAATGCTCATTTCTTCTCCAAACACTCTCTCAGAGAAACACAAAGATATTTTAACCAACTACCAGGGCATCCCTTAACTTAGTGGATGCATGAAAGTAACCACAATGGACACAAAAGCCCCTAAGGTGTTGGGACAAAGGGAAGGAAAAAAACAACAAAACAGGGTTACTCTTAAAGGAATGACCCATGAGCAACTCTATCTTAATCACACTAAGGTTTGGGCACCAGACTGGACTATAAATCCTAAGACTATACCTCATACCAAAAAAAAACACTAGTTAATCCTAAAAGGGGTTAATTAACTAGCATTTCAGCACTGTCCTCTTTGTAGGCAAGGTTTGGCAAACAGTAACTCTACTGGCAAAGGGCAGGAAGTAATAATAGTTGGGAGATGGCTGGCCTGGCTTGTGCAGAAATGTTAGGATTTAATGCTATGATATCTATAGATTCTTTCCTAAATCATTCTTGCAAAGGGTCTTTTTTTCAAGTAAGGCCAGGGACACAAGCTTAGGGTGGACAATATCTTTTGGGAGTCCACAGTTCACTGGACACAGAATACACTATTGGAGGGAGAAGCTATTTTTATTAGATATTAGATTTATTAGATAGTTATCCTATTTCTCTTTTGGGGGCTAAAGTGAGAAAACACCATGTGAGGTGTTGTAGATAAGATCTTTCCTTTGTGTCTGAGAGTTAATACCTTTTCCATAAATAGAGGCACAGTAACAGATGTCTGCTTCACTGTAGGGATTTCAAGGAACACAGCCAAAGAGAATGTGCTAATATTTTCACTCAGAAGAATATAAATGACTTTTAAGAAAAAATGTGGTAAGATATTAAATGAACATATTGCCAGAGAATTTTTCTTAATAAATCAATTCTTTAATTGAACATGATAGTTACAAAGTTGTTAAAGGTGTAGTCATACAATGTACAATATCCTTTAGCAGTGCACATTTCCCTCCACCAACATCCCTTTTCCCTCCCGCCCTTCCCCAACCTCTCCCATGTCTGTCTCTGTGGCACTTTTCTTAGTGAATTATTTTATCTTGGTTATCTTATTCTTTTCTTCTCAATTTTAATGGCTCATTGGCACATTATATTCAGGTATATAATATATGTTCTGGTATTTGCACATATTGTTAAATGATCGTTTGTCAATAGGGTAAGTTTACATCTGTCACCATGCATATCTCAAGATTTTCTTTGTATGGAGTTGTTTTAGAATAAACTTCCCAAATGTACTTTCCTAGACAATAAATATCTTTTATAATGTTTGATAGATTTACTTGAAAATCTATCAGAAATAAGAATAAAATATTAACTATTTTATTCTAAATGGTTTTAAAGTTTTTAGTGCCCATAGGCTGAAGAGATAACTTGATGAGATGAGTGCTTTGCACTTCATGGTCCTTTTAAACACAAGTGACCTCTTGAGCAAAAACTCCTCGGTCCTCAGCAAAGAGTTGGGAGTAGCCTCTAAAAACTGCGGACAAAAACCAAACAAAAATAAAATGTTCACTTCTTAGCAGCTTTAAAACTTAAAAAAGTCCCATAATTAACCAGTCAGAATACCACTTACTTCCCCAGACATTTATCAATTTGAACTTGATTTTTAAATAAATTACTTTATTTAAAAAATAAATAAAAATTTATTTTTATTATTTTACTATTCAAAAATATAGTGAAACTATTATTGGATTGGAATGGTAGCACAGTGGACAGCATGTTTGTCTTGTATACTGCAGACCTGGGTGTGATACCTGGCATCTCATAAGGTTCCCAAATCTGACAGGAATGATTTCTGAGTGCAAAACCAGGAGTAATCCAGGAACATTGCTGGGTGAGGCAAAAAAAAAAAAAAAAAAGACCATGTATCACATAGTTGATCATAATACATTTGTTCCAAAGTGGGAGTGAAATTATTAAAAAGAAAAACAATATAGAAACAAAAATTTGTGAAAATTATTGTATCTTGCAATAAGGTCATTAAGCATTTGTCAGGTTTACTAAGTGCTTGTTCTTAGTTGAATATTGTTACTTCTTTTGGTTCTGAACAATATATGGTTTCAAATGTGGCATCTCAATTGGTGTGTTCCAAACGGGATGACAGCATTCAAAATTTTGGAGTTGTCATGCCTGTTGCCCCATTTGTGGGGTCCCATTTGCTCCTTTGTTGAGTATTTGTGTATCCTGCACTGTTGTTGATATTATGGCTTTTGTGGGACATATTTTTGCTGCCAGGCCCTCCAGAAGAATAAGTCAGGAGGGAGGGTGCCTGCTCTCACTCCAAAAATGTTCTAGTTACGTCAGCCCAAATACTGGCAAAACCTGGAGTTTCCGTCAGAATGTTGTCTCTACACAAAGCCATAGTTGAGTGGTGATGCTGGGTGATTGATAAAGGGGTGATAGTGGCTGGTGGGTGCAGCTGACATGGTCTCTTGGCAGGTCAAGAACAGCCTCTAATCCCCAGACTGACAGATTTCAGCTGTGTAGCCAGTGTACCCATAATTGGTTTACTTCTCTTTTGAAAATAGATTGAATCTATGAAGTTGCCTAAATGCAGACATGGTGACTTAGTTTTGAGAGAGGGACTGGGAAGGTATGAGGAGGGATGGTGGCAAGTGGTTTTGGCTCTGAACTTGGATTTCTAAGCAATTAGTTATCTCTCTCTCTGACTTAAAAAATATAGTGAGACTATTAAAAAAAAAGTATGATTATCCCCATTGGTGTTATTCAAACAACGATCTACAGTATATGTAGAATAGGCGGTAGCCTCCAGCAAGGCTGCCAGGTTTGAGCTTGAGTGGATGCTGTGCTATGCTTATAGCACTATAAATACCTAAAGATCACACAGAAAATACCATGGTGAAAAAGATCTTAACAGCTTTACCCTTTAAACATGCTCCCAAAAGGCCTAAGATATCCAATGTCATTTTATATAAATGCTGTAACTTGGGGCCAAAAAAGAATATAGAGGGTAAGACGCTTTGCACATCTTCAGTTCAATCCCCAGCATAGCAAATAGTTCCCTAAGCATTGCACCATTGGGTTAACCTTTATCCCAATGCCCCAAAGCTGTAACTATAATGCAACTGTGAAATACAGTCATACTTAGTTTTGTGTGTGTATGTGTGTGTGTTTGTGTGTGTACTATCAAACCAGTGCCTCAGACTGTGAATATTAACTATAACCTCAATTATTTCTAGCACCTATATTTACATTTTCCCTTTCCCACCTTAAACTTTGGGTCTTCCTCACTTAAGGCTAAAGGCATAAGATTGTAGACATAAATGTTAAAAATGGTATCCATTCCATCACTCATTTCACAATTAGGAAATGGAAACAAAGCAATATAAGTGAACATCAAATAATTAGTAGCTAAGCAAGAAACTAGACCACACACAGCTAAACACCTGCATTTATTTTTTAGGTGGTGGTAGTAACATCCCTGGCTTTGTTCTCAGTGATTAATCTAGGTGTACTTGTGAGACCAGGCTTGAGATGCTAGGGATCAAATCCACTTTAGCTGCACCCAAGGCCAGTACATTACCTGCTGTACTTGTTCTGGCCCAAAAGTGAATACATTTTAAGTAATTTACTCCTAATCATCATCAGGAATATTCTAGATCATAAAAAAATGGTGGCAAAAATAATAGTCTAAATGCCATTTTCACCATTTCTCTCTAAGCTTGCTTAAGAAACATATTATAGTAAACTAAAGAATTCTTTGCCTTGTCTCTCAATATTTTCAAAACTTGAAAAGCAGGTTTAAAAATTAGTACACAAAATTCAAAAACCAGAAATTAATAATTTTAGTAAACTGCTTAAAAGACTATCTACTTATTTAAGAAACTGACTTTAATAAGCTTATTTGTTAATTTCACACTTTCAAACTGATGTTCCAGCTGTGGTTAATAAACCATTATTTTAGATTTTATTACTTTGTATTCATTGTGGCTCTTTCCAGGGAATAGTAATGGTATAAAAAATAAGCTTTATCTTATATGTGTCTTGTATAATTCTCACAACTTTATGGGGTAATTTTTATTTATTTTGGGGAGGGTGCAAATTCTGTAAGTTTATAAGATTTGCTCTACAATCCATAGTTCTCTACTCATCAGCCTTTCTTAAAAATGGGAAACCCTAAATAAGGCCTATTGTTTAACATAAATCAGTGCTAATGTTGGGGGACTTGATTATTATTTAAGATGTTAACTCTGGGGAAAGCTGGGTATGTACTTGGTTTCTATTACAACTTCTCTGTAAATCTAAAAGTAGCAAAAATTTCAAATAGATTCTCTAATTATCCTCAGAACTTACTAGTATTTTCAGATCTGGAAAGGTGGAATAGAACCTTCCTTTTTTTCAGCTGGGAATACTGTTGCTCAAATTGACTTAGCAAAAGTCAAAACAGAGACTTTAGTACTGAGCTAGTTTTTTCACAATGCCTTTCTATTTAGAATAAAAAGGGCAGTAGCCTTCTATTAAAAGTGTTTTTTTAGTCATGCCTCCTCTTGGAATTTCATTCAGATTGATGTAAACAATCTGATGCAAAGTTTCAATTCATTTATCAGTGAATTAACTTTTGTATCATCTACTCCTTCCTAAATCCAGCCCTTCCTAAACCCAGCTACTTGACCTAATTTTCTACACTAAGAAAGATTACCTTAGGAACTGTGGATAATTACTTTAGCTCTACAATACATCAACCAACCCTTCAGTAGTGAATTTGACTTTCCCCTGTAATTTAGTTCTTTATTTGGTGGGTGGGAGGAATGTGCCACATCCGGCAGTGCTCTGGGGTTACTCCTGGCTCTGTGCGCAGAAATCTCTCCTGGCTGACAAATGCCTTATCCGCTATTGTTCTGCCCTGCAATTTAGTTCTTTTTTTGAGGGAGGGGCAAGTATGGTTTTTGGGTCACACCCGGTGGCGCTCAGGGTTTACTCCTGAGCTCAGAAATCACTCCTGGAAGGCTGGGGGACCATATGGCATGCCGGGAATCAAACCAGGGTCTGTCCATTTTGGCCGCATGAAAGGCAAACACCCTGTGTTATCATTCTGGCCCCTACTTTAGTTTTTATTTCTATCTGATCATTGGTTCTTTACTCACTTTCTCTGGAGCCCTAGGTTAGTACCTGAAAATGATTGCCTTGGCTAGTAAAGATCATATGATGTCCCTGTTGATACCAAGCATATATTATTAAAAGAGAATATATGTTAGGGGCCGGAGAGATAGCATGGAGGCAAGGCGTCATCATCATCAGTTCAAATCCCGGCGTCCCATATGGTCCCCCATGCCTGCCAGGAGCAATTTCTGAGCACGGAGCCAGGAAAAATCCCTGAGCACTGCCGGGTGTGACCCAAAAACCACACACACACACACACAATATATATATATTTAAAAAAAAGCATATATATTAAAAAAGAAAAATGTGCAGATGTATTATTGCCAGTTTTTCTATCTTCTCAAAAGCACCAAAATCACATTAAAAATATTAGCTTTCTAGTCTTGGCTCATATACATAGATACTATATACAATTATTTTTTACATCTGTTCTACTTTATATTTAGTTTTCCTCTTTAACATTAATTTTTTTTTTTTTCGGTTTTTGGGTCACACCTGGTGACGCTCAGGGGTTACTCCTGGCTTTGCACTCAGAAATTGCTCCTGGCTTGGGGAACCATATGGGATGCCAGGGGATTGCACTGAGTCTCATCCTAGGTTAGCACATGCAAGGCAAATGCCTTACTGCTTGCTCTGGTCATCCTCAACATTAAATTTTATGGGTAATTTTCAGTTTTATAATATAAGCCAGCTAAAGTCTTATATTTTATTTTTATTTGGAAAGCCACACCCTTCAGTTCACAGGTTACTACTGTGTCCACTTTCAAATTATTCTGGCTGGACTTGTGGAACCATGTGAGTTGCTGGGGATCAAATCTGAGCCAGCCGCATGTAAGGCAAATGCCCTACCTACCTTCCTATTGCTCTGATCCTTTCATATTTATTTCAGTAGATGCATAATATGCAAAATGTGTAGTGTTAGCTGTGCATCAGGTGTTTGAAATATGTTTTTGGGTAACACATCTGATGGTGTTCAGAAGTCATTCCTGGCTCTGTGCTCAGGAGACCACATGTGATGGCACGATTTGAACAAGGGCTATGGCTGCAGTAACATGCTAGGAAAGGACATTAGCCTATCTCTCTGGTACTGAAACATTTATTTATATATACACACATACTCACATATATTTTGGCTTTGGGGCCACACCTAGTGGTCTTAGGGCTTAGAGGTCAGGAATCACTCCAGGAAATGCTCAGGGAACCATATGAGGTGTTGGGGATAGAACCCAGGTTGGACAAGTGCAAAGTAAACACTCTACCACTGTACTATCACACTGGCTCCAGAAATCAGAAATCTACTCTTAAAAATAATTCATACCTGGGGTTGGAGTGGTAGCATGGAGGTAAGGCATTTGCCTTGCATGCAAAAGGTTGGTGGTTCAAATCCTGGCATCCCATATGGTCTGAGCCTGCCAGGAATGATTTCTGAATGTAGAGCCAGGAGTAACCCCTGAGCACTGCCCGGTGTGATCCAAAAGCCAAAAAAAAAAAAAAAAAAAAAAATCCGCATCGATTTCTACAAAGAAAATATTACCTTGCTCATTTCAACAAAGTTAAAAGTGAAGCTCAGTGCTCGCTTCGGCAGCACATACTAAAATTGGAACGATATAGAGAAGATTAGCATGGTCCCTGTGCAAGGATGATAGGCAAATTCGTGAAGCGTTCCATACTTAAAAAAAAGTTAAAAACTTGCCCAAAGTCATGCTATTTAGAGAGAGGAAAATCCAGGCTGCACAGCATAGTCTGTAAATTTCAAAGTCTCTGCTATCAATTTGTTAGATAACAGAATGAAGTATTATAGTGGAATTTTAGGCCAGATTTTTAACTCCATATTCTGCCCATAAAACAGTGGCTATATACTTAGTTGCATACCAAAATCATCTGAAAGGTTAAAAAAATATTGCGGCCTGAGACTTATATCAGTGATCTGACATAACTGGTTTGGTGTATAGTCCTGGCATCAGTGCCTTGAAAAAAATCCTCAAACATTTAATCAGAATTGAGAGCTAATAAAAGTTGCTCTTTAAGAGTTTTGTGGAAGAACAAATATGACACAAAGCTTAATAATGCCAGAAGTAGATGAATTCCTTAAATTTCAAAAATAGCTTCCTTCACATGTCTCCTGAGGAATTATGGAACTCCATTCATATAGTTTGGTAGAGATATAAAATGGAAGCCATTGATAGGAGTTTCCCTTCAAAAGCCTGTAGAAAAGAAAGAAAAAGTCAAAGAAATAAGCCTTACATATTCAAGGAATATGTGGTGAGAGAGCTGTAATAAAAAGCTATTTCCAGGAACTGGAGCAACAGCAGAGTGGGTCAGGCCTTGTACATTGGCAACCTAAACTTGATCCCTGGCATCCCATATGGCCCCCCAAGCACTCCCAGGATTAATTTCTCAATGCAGAGTTGGAGTAACCCCTGGACATCACTAGGTATGACCCAAAAAATTAAAAAAAAATTAAAGCTATTTCCAGGATTTTAAAATGTTAAGTGCTGCCAAGAGGCCATGTAGGAAAAGGCCTGAAATCTGTGTTGAGGATTCCATAGTAAGTCCTCCTGGGAACCTTCACAAGTGTTTTATCACTGGGATTGAACCAGGGATGTCTGTAAGTGGAACACAGCCCCTGAGCACTACTTCAGAGGCCTTCCTACCATCCCCTCCAATGTATCAATGTTTTCAGTCCCAAGTATGGGAAATGTCCACATAAGAATAAAATGACTCACACAATTGGCTCTGATTCAATGAATGTTGAATCACACCCCCCTCACTTCTATCAAGAACACAGACACACACACACACACACACACACACACACTTTAGAGGCCTTCCTACCATCCCCTCCAATGTATCAATGTTTTCAGTCCCAAGTATGGGAAATGTCCACATAAAAAAAAGTGACTTATACAATTGGCTCTCATTCAATGAATGTGAATCACACCCCCCTCACTTCTATCAAGAACACACACACACACACACACACACACTTCTTCTATCAAGAAGCCTAGACTCAGACCCCCATCACTTCTATCAAGAACACACACACATACACACACACACACACACACTTCCTCTATCAAGAAGCCCAGACTCAGACCCCCCTCACTTCTATCAAGAACACACACACACACACACACACACACACACACACACACTTCTTCTATCAAGAAGCCCAGACTCAGACCCCCTCTGTTCTATCAAGAACACACACACACACACACACACACACACACACACACACACACTTCTTCTATCAAGAAGCCCAGAGATGGGGCCGGGCGGTGGCACAAGAGGTAAGGTGCCTGCCTTGCCAGCGCTAGCCTTGGACGGACCGCGGTTCGATCCCCCGGTGTCCCATATGGTCCCCCCAAGCCAGGAGCGACTTCTGAGCGCATAGCCAGGAGTAACCCCTGAGCAGCAAACGGGTGTGGCCCAAAAACCAAAAAAAAAAAAAAAAAAAAAAAAGAAGCCCAGAGATGAGCAGCTCTCTCAAGAAGCAATTATTGGCTTCTTTGGAATACCCTTCATGGTTATATGATAGCAACATCTCCAAATATCATACTTTCACAACAATATTTAGGTTAGCTCTCTTTATGTACCTTTCTTCTTTAGGCAGAAAACATTCTTGAAACCCATAAAACTTACCTAAATACTCACTGGCTCCAACACTCATACTTCCTCCCCAGTTACCAGGGTGTCTCAAGAGTGTGAACAGCTGGCACTTTGCCTTTAGACTGGGAGACAGACTGAAATTGAGAGATCAGAGAAAGATGGCTACATAGGCAATCAATCAAATTTCCACAGAGAGTAAGCTATATGGCAAGAATGTGCTAGGCTGAGGGCGGACATGGACTTAACATGAACTTTCTGCTTGTTTGTTTTATCATGGGTGAAACTATTTAAAAGCTCTTCATAAACAAAATATAATCATAAGTGAGTTGCTGTGCAATGGGATGCAATACATCACAAATTGGTAGGTATCTGTCATTCTAAAGGACAAAATGCAAGATGATGGACGTAGATAAATATGTTGGTTGGAGGAATCACGGGAACTCTCATTTGAAGGCTTCTGTCTTGTCCCAAAGGGTGGTTGTATAATCTGCAGAGTAAAGGAGTGTTGCTCAGGTAACATAGTTTCAATATGGTTTTAAACATAGCACTAAAGCTGGTTTATCTCTATTTAAATTACTCATACTAGGTATGTTTAAAATAGACACTTGGCTGCAGTGTTGAGAAAGAAAAGGAAATAACATCTCAGGGGACTTTATAGGTGTTATCAAACAATGGAATTGAAATATTGAAATTTAATTAATTAATTAAATTAATTAAATTGAAAATAATCTTTTTTTATTTTTTTATTTAAACACCTTGATTACATACATGATTGTGTTTGGGTTTCAGTCATGTAAAGAACACCACCCATCACCAGTGCAACATTCCCATCACCAATGTCCCAAATCTCCCTCCTCCCCACCCGACCCCCGCCTGTACTCTAGACAGGCTTTCCATTTCCCTCATACATTCTCATTATTAGGACAGTTCAAAATGTAGTTATTTCTCTAACTAAACTCATCACTCTGTGGTGAGCTTCCTGAGGTGAGCTGGAACTTCCAGCTCTTTTCTCTTTTGTGTCTGAAAATTATTACTGCAAGAATGTCTTTCATTTTTCTTAAAACTCATAGATGAGTGAGACCATTCTGCGTTTTTCTCTCTCTCTCTCTGACTTATTTCACTCAGCATAATAGATTCCATGTACATCCATGTATAGGAAAATTTCATGACTTCCTCTCTCCTGACAGCTGCATAATATTCCATTGTGTATATGTACCACAGTTTCTTTAGCCATTCGTCTGTGGAAGGGCATCTTGGTTGTTTCCAGAGTCCTGCTATGGTAAATAGTGCTGCAATGAATATAGGTGTAAGGAAGGGATTTTTGTATTGTATTTTTGTGTTCCTAGGGTATATTCCTAGGAGTGGTATGGTATAGCTGGATTGTATGGGAGCTCGATTTCCAGTTTTTGGAGGAATCTCCATATTGCTTTCCAGTTAAAGGAAAAAACAGAGGGACAGACACAGATTAGATCCAGCAGTAAGTAAAGTGACCAAAGGACCAGAGGCATGAAAGTGATCACTAGTATATATAACTTGTGTGAGGGTATATAAAGATTGGAGTACAGGACTTACCATATGGCTTGTCTAGTTGCAAATAAATCACAATTCACAATTATAGGAATGCACAAAGTCCAGAACATTGAATTGAAATGAGTTGTTAATATACAATAAAGACAATCAAGGTCTATATGAAAGCTCATTTTGGAGGCCATCTATAATATTAGATTCTCTATAAATTGCAGCCTAATTTTCAAAAAAAAATTATGATTCAGTATATCTGGGATAAGGAATATTGCTCTCTGGCTAATAAATTACCGGGTGATACCAATGCTTGTAATCTGGAATCTCCAATTTGAGTGTTAAGAATCCTATTCTGAGTTGGAAGGCTTGGATGATCCCACTATGATTTCCATGAGCACTCTTTAAAAAAAAAAAAAATAGCCTCCCGCTCCCTTAGTTGTCACTGTTGCTGTGGTGCATGACTGGCTGTGATACTCATCCAGGCTTTAGTTAAGTCAAGTCAGAATCACATATTAGTGTCAAGCTTACAGAAAGTTGTACTCCTTTAACTGTAGGGGAGTTCTGGTATTGGGAGGGCTGTCTATATTATTAGATTCTTTATCAACTGTGGCCCAATTTGAAAAAAAAAATTAATTCAGCAGGTTTGATATATAGAGCTTGAATGAGAGAATTCTAAGAACTGGAGGCCAGGACACTTCCTTCTGGTGTTCATATGAACTTGGTTGTGGTGTGGTTGTAAAATACTGTGGCTCAAGCCATCATAGAAGTGCCAAGCTCAACATGTCGCATTATCAGGATAGTGCTCAGAGAAGGTGGCAGCACTGGACCATCAGGAAGTGAACTCTCTCATGCTGGCAAGGTAGGAGTTTTAAGCCACTGAGTCACAGACTTTTTCCTATTTAAAATACTGTTCTATTCTACTCTACTGAAGAGGGTAGTCTTTAGAAAGACATAGATTTAACTCATTGGCTTCTTGGGAGTTGAGGATTCAGTATTTAATCGGACTGAGACAATCAAATTTACTTCTGAGAACTGCAAGTGAAAAGAGCTAATAAACAAAACAACAACCCTGGGTTTCCCAAAAACCCAGGGTCTGAGGAGATGGCTCAGGGATTCTGGGTGCCCAGATCAAGCACTGGTAGCTCCAGTACTGGTGGGTCTGAGCACCACCAGGTCCTAGCATGAAACCATCCAAGCTAGTTGGCTGAAATATTGCCAGGAAGTGTGCCATGGGCCTCTGAACACAGTTCCTGTCCCCCAAAGAAAAACAATCTGGCACACAATTCTAGATACTCAAGCTGTGAAGTCCATTTCCCCTGAGGGTAGCACCAAAACAGTAAAACTATACAGAAATTGAAAGATGAGAGAATAAGAATCTCGATGCAGCTAGATTAAAAAAACAACAACAAAAACACAGAAAACAGATGACACAAGGTAAATAAGTAATAGGGCCAGAGCAACAGTACAACAGGTAGGATGCTTGCCATGTATGTGGCTGATCGGAGTTTGATCCCCAGCCCTCCAGAGCTCTGCCAGGAGCCCTCCCATTAGTTCAAAGCCAGGACTATACATGGAACACCAAAGGTGGTGACCCTCAATACAAACCTGACCCGGCAGCCTTCTTCCTCAAATCCTGCCTCCACAAACACACAGGTGGCAATCTGGCCCGGCTTCTGGACGGCGAAGATGCTCGGTAGCATCTCTAGCAGGCCAAGTGTGGTCCAAAGTCAAAAAGCATTGCATCACCGAGTACGCACTACCTCCCACCTTTGGCACAAACGACAGGAGATCTCTATCATAGGATAATACCGGATAAAAACACACACACAGAATTGTAATGACCCCGTTCCGTCTTAGTTTTGCAGACTGGGGCATTTCACGCAGGTTAACAGCCTTGGAAGACATTTCCAGCATAAAGCAGCGACAACCTTCAGAATGCTCCTTCGCCCCGGTGGCACGAGCCGACGCCACTTACTAGAAAGCTGGCACCGCGCCTCCGGGTCGCTAAAGGCAATGAACGAACCCTCAGCGCCAGAAATGAAGCCTGGCAGCCAACGCGGCCCCGGGGACCCGCAGCCTCCGACGTAAAGCACGCCGGGCCGGCCGAGCCGCTTTGCGACAGAGGCTGCGGGTCCCGGAGGTGGCTCCGGAGAGGGAGGCCACCCCACAGCGAGCCAGCTCTCCGCTCGTTCAGGAAAGAAAGTGTCTTTCCCCTCCTCCTCCTCCTCCATTCCTCCGCGTCTTCCAAGGGCCCAAAGTCCGGACGCCGCAGCCCGGCGAGAGCGGGCGTAGCTTCCGGGACGGGAATCCCGGGGAAGGGGAGGGCGACCCCGACGACACGACACGACACGACACTCGGTCGCGAGCTGGGCGGGCTGCCGGGCGCGGGGGGCGTGTCCTCGGGAGCGAGGCCAATCAGCAGCCAGCGGGGGCGGGACTTCTGCTGAGACGAGACCGCGGATTGGCTCCCGGCGGCGGCGGCTCCGGCGGAGAGCGCGCGGCGAGCCCTGCGGCTGCTCCGCCGAGGCGGCCGCGGCGCGCGGGTCCGGGCTGGCTGCTTCTGCCGGAGGGGGTTGGGGCGCGCTGAGCTCGGC
Source organism: Suncus etruscus (assembly GCF_024139225.1). Classification (NCBI taxonomy): domain Eukaryota; kingdom Metazoa; phylum Chordata; class Mammalia; order Eulipotyphla; family Soricidae; genus Suncus; species Suncus etruscus. Next base: position 102,004,878 of record NC_064848.1, read on the forward strand.
CGCTTCCCTGGAGCCGGGGCTCGGGGAAGGGGAGCTGCGGGGTTCGGCGGGGCTGAGGTGGAGAGGGGTGCAGAAGGGCTTGTGGTGACTTGTAGGAAAACTTTTCCCGAAGTGCTCCCCGTGGAAAAACTGAGTTTGCGGGAGATGATCGTCTGAAGGAAGGCGCGAACGACTGGCTGTGCGGGGCGTGTGCGGAGATTTGGGGCCCCCGAGGGCTGCGAATCCCCTGCAGGGCCGGGTCGGGCCGAGATTTTGCCTTGCGAGCTGCCGAGCTGAGCCGAGGCGCCGAGACTGGGGGGAGTCGCTGCGGTGCGGCGCCGGCGAAGGCGTCCCCGGGGGACTCGGCCCGCGGGTTGGTGGCCTTTCACTTCCTGCGGCTGCTCCCCGGCATGAGGGGAGGCGGGCTGGGGCGGAGCGGCCTGCTGCCCCGGCTCTGAGAGCCCCCGCGCCCCCCAGCGCTCCCCGCTTCCGCCCCCGACCGCCCCGGAGCGACCCCGGAAAGCGCGGGCTTTCGGGCCAGGAGCGCGCCCTGAAGGAGCGACGGACGCTGCGGGAGGCGATGCGGGCCGGCCGCTGAGCGACTGGGGGCACGCCAGGGAACCCCAAAATGGAGGACTTCGCGCCCCGGACTTACGGCACCAGTGGCCTGGATAACAGACCTCTTTTCGGGGAGACCTCGGCCAAGGTGAGGCAGGAGAGTGAGCGGGGCGCCCCGGCGCATGGATGGATGGATGGATGGGTGCCCGGCCGGGCGGGCTAGGGTCCGGGGTGCCGGTGTGAGGCGCCCCCCTTCTCCCGCCGGACGCCCTCCCCTGCTGGACTCTCGGCTTCGCTCTCAAGTGTTTGCCCTGCCTGCCGCTGGCTTCCGTCTTCGGGGCAGGTCTTGGCCGGGAGCCTTCCAGGATGGGGGACGATGGGGAGGGAACGAGTTGAAAGTTCGAGGCAGTTGGGGGCCCCTGTGTGGCGTGCGCGGGCCCCCCTTGGGGAGGAGCGCGGGGCGCGGAGCCTGGATGCAGGTGGACTTCGGAGGCGGCCCCCCAAGAGCCGGAGAGGCGCTGACGCTCTCCGTTTCCCAGTTGCCGTGGGGCCGTGAAGAGGGTGTGAAATGCGCTGCTTTGATGGCACTCCATGCCCGGCAGGGATCAAAGGGATTTCTTGGGGAGCTATGGAGCTGTAATCCACTTTTTCTAAGGCTGTTAAGAAGTCCAGAGTCTTTACCGAGCTTCGTCATGTGATGTCCGGGAGCCAGCAGTCAAGAGCTGTTTTCCTGTCCTCAGCATTAACTTTCTGAGTAGTTTGGGCAAGATTGGCCAGTTTCTTTCTCTTTCTTTCTTTCTTTCTCTCTCTCTCTCTCTCTCTCTCTCTCTCTCTCTCTCTCTCTCTCTCTCTCTCTCCCTCTCTCCTTTCTTTCTTTCTCTCTCTCCTTTCTTTCTCTCTCTCTCCTTTCTCTCTCTCTCTCCCTCCCTCCCTCCCTCTCTCTCTCTCCCTCCCTCCCTCTCTCTCTCTCTCTCCTCTCTCTCTCTCTCTCTCTCTCTCTCTTTCTTTCTTTTTCTTTTTCTTTTTCTTTTCTTAGGAAGTGGTTTCCCAGATCTCTGACCCCTGACTTTTAGCCTTTTAAGAAGGCCTCAAAAAGGAGCCCTGAACTTGCACTTCCTCAGCTCTGGCAGGGGCCCCTTTTGCAGAGAAGGGGAACTTGTACTCCTGGCAGCCTGGGACATAGCTCAAACTTGAAGGGCTGTCCGCCTGATACAGGACTAAGGCTTTACGTTTTAAACTCTGTGTGGATTGTGCTCTTTTCAGTGTCTTACTGTTTTGAGCTGGCTCTCTAAGAAGATGCATCTTTCCCCCCCACCCCCCACCCCGGTTTTGTACATTTCCAGCCTACAGTGCTCTTGTTTTTTGAAGGGGGCTGCAGATGTATGTACCAGGGATCCTCAAACATTTTAAACGGGACCAGTTCACTGTCCCTGATCTGAACAAGTTCCTGTTCAGACTGCGCATATCTTATTTTGAAGTTAAAAAAAAAATAAAGGAACAAATACAGAATTTAAATTGAGGAACAAGTAAAGTTAAATCAACAAACTTATCAGTATTTCAGTGGGAACTGTGGGCCTGCTTTTGGTGGGCTGAAGTTTGAGGACCCCTACCCCAGACTGAGAGAAGTAGTGAGGGCACACATCCCACACATGCACACTATGGGCTGGCCCTGGACCAGGCAGCTAAGCAGGACAGGCAGCTGCAAAAACACCCTTCTGGTGGGATAAATGTCCTGCGGGCAGCAGTTTGGGGATCCTTGTCTAGGCTCTGGGGGAGGGAAGCCCCAGAAAGCCAGGGTGGTTCCTTGGGATCTTAGAGAGAGTGGAAGCAGCTTGCTACCTGCTGGAGTTAGTTTTGATTTTCCAGCTGCCTGCCACTACAGCTAAGAGGTTCAGTATATTTCTCTCAGTGCTTTGATTGGAGTGATGCAAACTTGTAGTCTCCTTTAAGCCCATAGATTCTGAAAACGGGTAGGTGATTTATTGAACCTGGTTTCTATTATCACTTAGAAAGAGCTTGGGCTGGGTCTATGAATGTAAATTTCCTGTTTATGATCTTTTGGAAACTGAAGAACTACTATTTAATTGATTTATTGATTATCTGGGTGGAGGGCTTGTTCCATACTTTTGTGATGTTCAGGGTTTACTCGTAGCTCTGTGTTGAGGGATCACTCCAGTGGTGGACTCCAGGGACCTTATGGGCTGCTGGGAATTAACCTTGCTCAACCACCTGCAAGGCAAACTCCCTATCTATCTATACCTGTACATCTCTCTAGTCCCAGATCCTGGCCCCAGATTTCTATGTTAAATGAACCTGTTGATTGCATACTTGTGGCTTCCTTTATTCCTGGCATTACTAAAGAACTTTAGTCCTTTAAAAGTTCAGAATAATTTGTATATAATTTCATATCTCTCAAAATTGCCCTTTTAGCCCTGTCCTGTGGATGAACAAGATGATGATTAAAAGAGTAATGGACCTTGGGAGAGGTATCTCAGAAGGCAGGAGTGTATGCTTTTGCACACCTGAGCACCTCTTGGTAAAACCTAAAAGAGAAAGATTTGTGGTAGTACAGAGAAAAGGAAACCTCTGGTCTGAGGATGGGAGAAAAATCCCCAAGATCTGAAGGAGCATCTGTGTTTTTTGTTTTTTTTTTTAAAGCAAATAAAAAAAACCAGTTTGCCATTGAGCATGTTCCTTTGCTGGCTGGGAAAATGGACTTACAACTCTATTATGCAGGGTAGTTAGTAGTAATGACCTACCACAGCTGAAGAGAAGATCTTCAGAGAAGAAAACCCACCTCCTATTATGTTCTGATGAGTTTTTCTGGGCATTTATTAATATTAATTATCTCAGAACAACCATGAATAATTCCTGTCAATTTATAGTATATAACAGATCAGAGCTTTGAGTGCTGTCCCTAATTTTAAAGCAGAAATGGCTAGGCCTACGAATGCAGTCTGGAGGGTAGTTTGGTTTCTTTAAGGCAGATATATCACCCTCCCTCTCTTGTTTGACCATTTGTTCCTTTGTAAGATGGACTTTGTTCCTGTCACATAGCTCAGAAAGCTGAACCTTCAAGCAGGCTACTTGTTGAGTCACAAAGTTTTCCTCTGGTAATGTTTTATGAGTTGATTGTAAATGATGGGTTCTGCACTGCACTAGACCTTCACATATCTACTATGGCCCTTTCACAGGATTTGGGCAGAGTGGTTTGTCCAAAGTCATGGAGTGAAGAAGGATACTAGAGTATACGCTACAACCATACAGGTATAATCCAGGGGGTCGTGGTTACACCCTCAGGGGCAACTGCTGAAAGAATTCTGTGTTACCTTTATTTGGCACACAGTGATTTCAATTCCCAAACCCAAGGTGTTTTTTGATCTTCAGTGTCTTCATGAAGCAAAGTATGAATGAAGGTTAAATAAATACCTAAGGGATAATAGATGAAAAGAGAGTCCTATTTATTAGAAAACTATAAAATTGTATATTGCTATGGAGAACCGGCTGTTTTAATTATCCCAAACAATGTTGTCAGGCCTTTATTTTTTGAAACCTGTTTCCAACTTCTGTGTTATAATGCATCTTATTCAGGTGATAAACAAATAGGTACTATGATAAAATGATGTCCCTTTTCCTTCTCTCTCTTTTTTTTCCCCCCACACCAGGTAAGGCTCTATGGACAATATGTACTACTGGGGATCAGACTCAGGTCAGCAGTGTAAAGGGCCCTACATGCTGTACTATCTTTCTGGTTGAATAACTTAGTTTTGTAAACCTGTGTTATTATAGTTTAACAATTCTAAAGCAGCATTGTCCTCTAGAAACTTTCAGGACCATTGTCACATAGAAATATTTTAGCAGCATATATAACATGTGATATTATTATTTTTTGGGGGGGCACACCCAACAGTGCTCAGAAATCGCTCCTGGCAGGCTCAGGGGACCATCTGAGATGCCAGGATTCAAACTACAGTTTGTCCTGGATCATCTGCGTGCAAGGCAAAAGCCCTACCATTGTGCTATCTCTCTGGCCCACGTGATACTATTTTTATTTCATTTAAATCCATATATTCATAATATAATCCATTTACTCAGTAACCATAATGTTGTCATGGAGTTATATGATCTACATAAAAAGTAGAGGTGTTTTTATGTTCTTTTTTTGGACTGAATATTGGAAATCTCATGTGTTTGGTGTTTTGTTGTTGTTTGTTTGCTTTTTTACTTAAGCCTGTCTCAGTTTGAGCTTTCACAGTCAGGTCTACACTTAGCTTTGTCCTATAGTAAAGCAAGTGAATTATGAGTTCTAGTGGTTTCAGTCTTATGTGGGAAATATTTTTCTTTCCTGTGGAACTTCTCAGAACCTCTAATATACTATTTTTCTCCAAGACACTAGTTGGAGAGAGTGGGTAAATAGTACTTTCTGAACTAGTTTGGAAGCTAGCATTTTTATTCTAGGCATAGTTTCTAGGCTCCCAAAATTCACGAACCAGGATTTTACAAAACGTCCTTGGAGAAATATCTAGCAATCCCCAACCCTGCATGTTCCCTCCCCACTGGTATAAGCTTAAGGCAGTTCCTCTTTCCTGTTGTGAGTTGAAAGCTGTTTCAGGGCAGTACACAAATGGACCATCTTATTGATGGGTAATGGAAGGACACTGAGTTATCCTTGGGACTTGAGAGTCAGTCTAGATTTCCTGATTTGTTTGCTGGCTGTGGAATCATTTGAAGTGATCTTTAGCTAGTGTGTACTGGTGAATCTGGGAGAGAGTCAGTGGTTGTCCATGTGAGAAAGCAAAATGGACAAGGAGAAATGTGGCGTTTGGTGATGTGGTGTTAATTCATTTTTAAATCTTAACCTACCAGAAAACTGGTTTTTATTACAAGAAAAGCTGGTAGTAATTCCTGTCCTTTTATTCCTGTTTGGATGTGATATAAGAAGAGTGAGTAACTTTGGAGTACGGGTACACATACTAAGTTTAGCAGATAATGGGATATCATTGTAGGAAGTGACTATAGGGTCCAGACTAAGGATCCAGAATCTTAGATCTTTGGTTCCAAAAGCAAAAAATATAGATATGGGGCCAGATATGTAGTTTAGCAGTAGAGTGCTTGTTTATACGAGTAAGTCCCTAGGTTTTGTCCTCTGGTGTTGCATAAACGAACAAAACACACCAAAACCAAAGAAAGTATGAAAAGCGTTGTCTTTTTAAAAATTAATTACTTTAAACACTGGTTACAGATTGTTAATAATTTTTTTTCACAGTTGCAAAATTTTCATATTTGAATTTCAGTCATATAATGTACAACACCCTTTACATTTCCTCCCTTCTACCCTTTGTCTGCCTCTAGGGCACACATTTTCCTTTTTTCTCCGCCCACTTTTTTTTTTTTAATGCTTTTAGACACTGCTGCTGAAGGGGTATCATGCCTATCACTTTATCTCCTTTCAGCACCCAGATCTTGACCAGAGTGATCATTTCTGACTATTGTGTTAGCACTCCCTTCTCTGCCCTAACTGTGCTTCCCTTCTATTTGTGGCAAGCTTCCTACAGTGGACTGGTCCTCTAGCCCTCATCTCTGTTGTCTCTGGATTACTATTATCAAATTACTTTACTTTTCTTAATATTCAACAAATGAATGTGATCATTCTATGTCCATCCCTTTCCCTTTGACTTGTTTCATTCAGTATAATACTCTATATCTACTTATGAATAAGCAAATTCCATGACTTCAATTTTCCTAACAGTTGCATAGTATTACATTGTGTAGACATGCTACAGTTTTGGGCACTTGTGTTGTATCCAGATTCTCACTATTGTGAATTGTGCTGAGATGAACATAGAAGAGCATACGGCTCTTCTGCATTGTGTTTGGGCTCTCCTAGGAGTGGTATTGCTGGATCACAATGGAAGCTCAATTTCTAGTTTTTGAGGAATGGCCATATTGTTTTCCAAAAAAGCTAGAGCAGTTAACATTCCCACCAGCAGTGAATGAGAGTCCCTTTCTCCCCTGCAATCCCACCAGCACAGGTGGTTCTTTTTCTTTGTGATATGTACATGTCTCTGTGGTGTGAGATGGTATCTTGTTGTTTTGATTAGCATCTCCCTGAAGATTAAAGAAAGTATTTTTTCTATATCTTCCCCTTTATTTCCCCCTCTCCCTCAGAGAAAGTGAAAGCAAGTAAACAAGAAAACCAATGAAAAACATTTTTTTTTAAATGATGTGTAGTCCAATGTAAACATTTCAATTTTGGAGATTTTGGCTTCTGCAAACAGTAGGTTGAAACTAGAGTGTTATTTCATGCTTTCGTTTTTTTGAGTGGGTGGTGGCATAGAGGTTTGTTGCTTGATGGAGAGCAAAGCTGTGGCTGAGATTGTTGTGTGCCTAAGCTGTTCCCTACCTTGCCACAGCCCAAAAGGCTCTCATGTGAAAATGCAGGCTCTTGCTGCTGGATAGAATTTCTGGGTGAATCTGAGTCACATCACCTATCCCCCTTAGAAAACAGCAGGTAGTTCAGAGGTAGGACTTTGTTCTTGCACATTCTTCAGCCTTCAAAGTTACTTTCAGGTTGCCATGTCTTGTGCTGGATGATAGAGTCTGTGACATTTTTCTTCTCTACTCTGAAAGATCATTGCTTTCTGGGGGCTGGGCTCAGGCCTTTGCATCTTTGGAGTGTCCAGTGCACAGGGAAGGCTGGTATCCTCTTGTCTCACCCATACTCCAGGCATGCTCAATCTAGGCTCTTGCTTTTTCAGACACTTTTCAGCTGGTCTTGTTAAAGTTGTTTCTCTTTTTTGTAGCACCTCTCAAAGTTTCCAAATACCTGAACACTGAACACCTGAACACTGCTGTCTTAATTCCTGTTTAGAATTTTTCTTATAGACCAGCCTATACCTATGCTTCCTCCCTATGAGGCTGGCAGTAAAAGATGTCCCTTGGCTTTTTTTTTTTTTTTTTTTTTTTTGAGTTTTGGGTCATACCCGGCAGCGCTCAGGGGTTCCTCCTGGCCCTATGCTCAGAAATCGCCCCTGGCAAGCTCTGGGGACCATATGGGATGCCGGGATTCCTTCCAACCACCATCCTTCTACATACTAGGCAAATGCCTTACTGCTGTGCTATCTCTCCGGTACCCCGACCCTTGGCTTTTTTGGCTTCCCTAGAGTTTAGGTTTCTTGAGTATATAGGACCCATGACCTCATTTCTCTATTCTAGCCTTTCTGGTAATAAGCAGTTTTTTTCCCCAAAGCTCAATATTATGTGTTGTAGTTTTAAGTACTGTGAGAGTTTCATATTAACAAAAAGTAACCTACATTTGTGGGTCATCTTGAACCAAGAGTAGCAGGTGGGAGCTGATGTTCAGGATGGGATCCTGCAGACCTAGATAAGAGGGGTACTTGAGATTTCTGGGCAGTTAAGTTACCCCTTGCTCTGGATGACCAAAAGGAGGCTGTTGTAAATAGACAATACTGTTTGTTGTTTTTTTTTTTAATTCTGTGATTCAGGCCTGGCTTCTACATGCTAATAGTCTGCTGAGTTTACTTCTCTTTAGAAGTGTTCTTGCATGTCTCTGCAATATATTAGTCAGGTGTAAGTACTGTGTTATTTGCTGAGCTGCCATAAAGATGTGGCTTGATGAAACTGAATGCCCTTCAGGGAGTGTCAATGTTTTTGCAGTGGAGGTTTCCCAAGAAATTGGGGTCCAGATGTGGAGCCCTCTCAATTCCTATTTATCTCTGAAGACCTAATTTCTCAGTGGTCAGCTATCCTATTAGATATGGTAGGAATCACATCAACGCCATATTAGGAATCATTTACTGATGTGCCTCCCTCCAAAATGTCACTGTTGTAGGGGCTTGATTGTTCTTTTTTTCAATCACTACAACAGTCACACGTATTCAAATACAGATTGTAAGTTAAATGATTTTTCCAAGGCCATAGGCATATGGTAGAATAGATCGAGTTAACTCTGTTAAGAATTCTGGCCTCACTTATATGACTGACCCTCCTGGCACTGCATATGGATCCCAGACAATGGAGCTAGGAATAGCCTGAGGAACTTAAATAGTAACTTCCCAAATCCAACACCCACCCCCAAAATAGTGTCCCATTCTGAAGGAACAATTTTTAAAACTTTTCCTATGATAAATGGTGGTTTTACTTGGAAAATCTTGTTTCCAGTGCATGTATCTATCTGAAGTATATGGTAGTATAGTTCTACAAAAATTATTTGTGGCAGCCAGACTGACAGCACAGTGGGTAGGACATTTACCTTGGATTTGGCTTATCCAGATTCAATTCCTGGTATCCCATATGGTCCCCCAGGCCTGGTAGGAGTAATTTCTGAGTGCAGAGCTCAGAAAATACTTCAAAATGTGAATCTGAGGACTAAACTCAAGAGTACAGGTATTAAGGCTGACCTGTTAAAATCCTGCACTTTATGGTTCCCAAAAGCACTGCTCAGTATGATCCAGATACAACCCCAACATTTGCGAATGTATAAAATAAGGGAACATTAAAAATGTTTATTCATTTCCTCTCAAGTAGTATGGGTGTATCTGTGTTCTCAAAGCCCTTTCACATGCATCCCCTGCATCTGGCATGGTCAGAGTCCTGTGTTTCCTTGGGAATTCCGTCAGGCAGTACCTATGGTCAGAGCTCACGATTTATTATAGTCAGCATGGTATCCCTTTATTTCCCCCCATGAATGCTATCTTGGATTCCAGCAAGAGCAGTCTCCTTAAACAAGACCTACAGTTCTGGAGGAACCAGGGAAAATTCTCTTCCTACCAGAGATTTCTTGCTTCACAAAGCACAGACCTCCGAGTATTGTATCCTCTCAGTATGTTTATTCCTAGAGGACTATGTCTTGAGCTATGCACTGAGCCACTTCCAGAGCTTTCCTATAAAAAAGTTTTCCCCTTGTGGATTGGAAATAGAAAAAGAGAAGTCATTTCTGAGAAGTAGCCTTTTATTTATGGTTCCAGAACACTTGCATTTGAGAAATGCTGAACTTTGGCTGCTAAGTTAGAGGATGTAGCTCTAGGGTCTGAATCACTTTGTAAATTAACAATGGTAGGGAGTGGTGGTGCTATTGGACATTTCCTTTGAATGGACTGGACTGTCTTTCTTCATGCATTCTCATATTGTCCACAGTGACCTGAATACTTGGCTGGAAAGGTCAGGACTCAATATAAAATGGGATCAAACCTTTTAAGACAAAGTGCCAGGAACTTTAAAGAAAGGGAATTAAAAAGCCTTTGAATCTTAGACCTAGAAGCAAGAATAAGATTTTATTTTTGTGCTACAGTAGGTGGAAGTCAGGGCTACTCTTGGGGAATCACTTCTGATGGCACTGGGGATTGAACCTGGGTCTCCAGCATGCCAAGTATGAGCTCCAGTCTACTGAGCTCTGATCTTACTAGGATTTGGGGGGGGGGGGGGTGTTGGGCCACATCTAGTGACTCACAGGGGTTACTCCTGACTATGCACTCAGAAATCGCTCCTGGCTTGGTCCATCCTAGGTTAGCGCGTGCAAGGCAGGGGCTGGAGTGGTGGCACAAGCGATAGGGCATTTGCCTTGCACGTGCTAATCCAAGACAGACCACATTTCAATCCCCGGTGTCCCATATGGCCCCTAAGCCAGGAGCGGGTTTTGAGCGCATAGCCAGGAGTAACTCCTGAGCGCTACCAGGTGTGCCTCCCACCAAAAAAAAAAAATTTTTTTTTGATAGGCAGAGAAGAATCAGTAATCACAAACATAGAGAGGTGGGGGCAAGAGAGTTCAGATAGTGGTGAGGGAACTTGAGAGGAATAATGGAGGAAAGACTGGGTTGGATTCAAAAATACTTGTTCTAAGTAGCATGACTTTCCTCAGGAGACTTGGGGGGGGGGAGGTGAAGGAGAGTGAGGGAGGGAAAGAGGGTGTGCGTGTGTGTCTGTGTGAGAGCGCTTTGTTAGTGCCTAATGCCATTCAACACCTACCATATTTCAGAAGAAGTCCTGTGCTGGATAGTTTATCTTTTTATCAGGGTGCATATAATTATCACAGAGAAGATAGAGAGGTCTTAAATTCTTCCTTATTCATCCATCTTCTGTTTTAATTAAATAATCCTGACCTGTTGTCCCTGTTTCTAGAGACCCATTTTTGGCCACACCTGCTGGTGCTCATGGTTTACTCCTGATTGTGCTCAGAGATTAGATCTAGTGGGCTCAGGGCTGCTTCATATAGGATACCAGAGATAGAACCCAGGCCTGCTATATGCTAAGTAAGCTCCATACCCATCATTGTATTCTCTCTCTGGCCTTACTCTCCCTGCTTTGAGACCACTTCTATCACAAGGTTATTGCACTTGTGTCTCATTCCTTTTTCTTAAAAAGATACCTGCTTTCTCAGTCACATCTTCAGGGAGAATTCCTTGAACTTACCACTTACAACCATCCCCCAATTTCATCCCTGATCATCCTTCTTTATCCTACCTTATCATCTTCCTAACAGTTAAAGAGGGGAGAATGAATATGTTGTAGCAGGATAAATGAAATACTATTCTTATAGTGTAAAAATCTGGGATCTTGGTAGCCAAGATGAACTCTATAAGAGAGAATATACAGGCTGAGACTTAATAGAGAATGGGTGCAGAATTGGCAGAGAAGTCCATTGCTCTTGAGATTTCGTTATCCTAGAAGGAATGAGCTAGGAGGAGTTGCTACACTTTTTCTCTGCATCTGTGTTTTTTTTTTTGGGGGGGGGCTTGTTTTTATAAGGATATTTTTATAATGATTATAAATAGACTTCAAAATTAGAATCCAGGAACCGGTGTTGATTTCAGATCACTTTCTGGAGAGTGTGATAATCATCCCAATAAAAGGCATGGAAATACAATGAAGGACACCTCACTATTAATTTTTAATTAATAAAAGGAGCTTTAAATTTTAACTTAGAGATGAATTATTCACATCTAATACATGCTGCATTGTTGTTGGCAGAGATATGACCAGTGCTACTACCCACTGGTATGATAACATCTTTGTACAGGCAGAAGTTTCCGTAAGTACATGACTGCTTTGCCTCTTATTTGGGAAGGTATATGTGAGAGGATTGCACAACTCTGCATTGGGCTAGCTTTCAGCCATAGAGTAAGGCCCCAAAATCTAATAGAAAGCAAAGAAAACATATCTCATAAACTAGTATTAGTAGAATGTTTTTCAGTTGCTGGTTTGTATATTATAGGTCAAAATACTGCAGGTATAGAGAAAAGGACAAATAGGTAAACTCATGATATCATTGAGATAGTGCTAAAATAATTTATGAGGTGATTCATTTAGAACCTTCTTACAATACCTTGTATTCAGTATATATGTTTGGGTATTTTTTTAATATATAAAAACTTCATTTAAGCACCATGATTGCAAGCATGACTGTAGTTGGGTTTCAGTCATAAACAACACCCCCCTTCACCAGTGCAACATTCCCACCACCAATGCTCCCCCCTTCCTTTCCATCTCTTGCCTGTATGAGACAGGCATTTACTTTTCTTACTCATCAAGATTGTCATAATAGTGTAGTTATTTCTCTAACTGCACAGTGCATTACCCTTTGTGATGAGCTTTATATTGTGAGCCAGTTCTTCTGGCCCCCTATTGCCTCGGGATTATTACAATAATGTCCTTAATTTTTCTTAAAACCCATAGATCAGTGAGACTATTCTGTGTCTCTCCCTCTGACTTATTTCACTCAGCATGATAGATTCCATGTACATCCATGTATAGGAAAATTTCATGACTTCATCTCTCCTGTCGGCTGTATAATATTCCATTGTGTATATGTACAACATTTTCTTTAGCCTTTCAAAGGGCATCTTGCTTGTTTCCAGAGTCTGGTTATTGTAAATAGTGCTGCAATGAATATAGATGTTAGGGAGGGATTTTTGACTTGTATTTTTGTATTCTTAGGCTATATCCATAGGAGTGGCATAGATGGATCATATGGGAACTCAATTTCCAGCTTTTTGAGGAATCTCCATATTGTTTTCCATAAAGGCTGTCTGACTAGATGGCATTCCCACCAGCAGTGAGAGTTCCTTTCTCTCCACATCCCCACCAGCACTGATTGTTCTTGGTCCTTGTGATGTGTTAGGGTATTCGTACTTGTACACACAGATGCACTTATTAATGGGTCTCTTGTTGCTATTTGTCTTTGGGAAGCATAGCCTAATTTCCTGCCCTATCCTCTCCAGGTAAGGATCAAGTCTGCTTCTAATCTGTTCTGCTTCCTGAGTGTGAAAATAAGCAGTAATGCAGGTCTAAGCTCTGGAAAGAAGCAACTTTAGTCAATATAAGTCAATATAAAACTGGGAAAGTAATTGCTAGTTTCTGTGAGAAATTAATTACTGAATTAATAGATTGCATACATATGGAAATTACCTTAAATGCAGCATTTTTTCCTTCCTCTATCTAGATCTGATTTGGAATATGTTCATTCTAGGAGTTACCTTTGAAATGCTAAGCAGCTATTTAATTATTCTTTGTTGATCCTTTATCTTTGTAAATCTGGAACTAGAGTAGCTGCTAAAGTTCTTATAAACAACCTCTGGGTCCAGGAAAAGATTTATACTGTATGACTGGAACTTAGCGATATTTAGAATGAAGTAACCGACTAAACATATCAGCAGTGTGTTCTTAATTTTAAGTATGCTCACAGAATATCTGCTGGCATTAAATGATATATTCTGGTTTAGTAATAGGTCTTGGCCAGGCTGTAGTTCAGGGTTTCTTACACTCCTAGCTATGGAGTACACTCTGAGACCAGACTAAAACTGGAAATAGTTTAAAAAACAGCATATGGGTGTGGTCTTCCAAGGTTACTGGCTATTTCTTTAGGCCTGGATTTATGGTCACTTTGATATGGCTGGAAGTCAAGGACTAGCCTTGACTTGGAGGAATAACTCTAAGAAATAGTTTTACTATATCCTAAATAGTCTTTACATTTTGGGAACACCAACAAGAACCACAGCATTATAACAATAACTGAAAATCATTAAAATAACTTAGAATTCTATTCAGGGCAGGCATGAAAATAAGTCTTTAAAGTGTACACTTACATTAGCTTGATGAAAACTGTGCTTGTATGGATAAATTTAACAATCTGGAAAAAAATCTGAGGAAATATTTGTTCCTAAACAATCTACTTTAGTGCTTTGCTGTTTTGAGGTAGCATTTGCCGCTTGATGATATTTAAGTTGTATTACAATGAGTACAAATGGAACCTACTGTTGACATTGAATCCTATCACGATTTATTGGTGTTGATAGAAAGTGTTCCCATTTTTGAGTGTTTTGCCCTCTGTAACATAGTCTTAATTCCTCTATCACTGGAAGTTTTAGAAGAGTTCTTAGAAGAATAGCTCATTATTGGTCACTTCCCTGTTATTTTTTTCCTGTTTGATCCCAGGTAGCAACTTGGTGTTTTGTTTGGTAGTGATTGTTCTTGACTACCTCTCACCTGAACAACTTCTTTATTGATTGACAGCTGATAGGATACAAGGAAACTTTAGCAAATCCTGGATTTGCAAAGATTGGAGCAGATGATATTGACTTGAATTTGGTTGAATTCTTCTCACCAAAGAGAAACAATGGTGATCCTATAGAAATCTGTTAGTTATTAATAGCAACTTTATGTTAAACACATTTTGTCTAGACTGGCAACAAGTTATTAAAGATCATTTAGCTTCCTAATAAGTTATAATTATTATAACTTATTATAATATTATAATTTCACATTCCTATGTAGACTTCCTCTTATCCAAGTGATATGTGTTGTCAAAGCTCCAAGTTTAGTAAAGGTGTGAGTGAAGTTAGTTTCCTTTGAATAGGTCTGGCCAGTCTTGGTTTTGTCCTTAAATTGATGAGACACAGAACAGAGTACGTGGCTTTCCTTTCACTCTTCATTCCTACCATTGCCTACTTAACTCATAACTTCTTTGAAATCTTACAATTTGGAATTGAGTATTTAAGTTCTTTGCTTGTTCCTATTCACATTATGCATCTCTGAGTTTGTTTCTTGACTACTCATAGTTATTTTTCTCTTCAGAGATAAACAGAAGTCTTAAAAGCAATATTATTTGAAAAATAATTTTTGATTTTTTAAAAAATAAACTTAATCTGATATCTCCAAATTAGGTCATTAAAACCATGTTATCTTAACGTGTAAATAATACTTGCACGTTATTTCAAATTATCTCTGGAGTTAGTGAATGGAGGGGGATGGAAATGACAGAATGGTTCAGTGAGAATGTCTTAACTTTTAAATTAGAAAATCACCGGATTAAGTCTGAGATTGCTTCTAGATTACCATCTGTGTTTCAAGGTGCTCTGACATCACCTACCTCATTTTTGATTCTTCTTCCCAAAACACTGGGCTGCTTATGATAGTGCCTTTGTCCCTTTGTTTCTGCTCATACTGTTACTTACACATGCTAGCCCCTAAATTCAGACCTTCCCTATCTTAAATTGTAATCAAAAACAATATCCTGTTCCTTTAGAAACCTCCAGATCTAGTTGTTCCTGTCTTCCCAAACTTTCTACTCTGGCATTCCATTTTATTTTGCTTTGTCTGTTGGTTTTATGTATGTATAAAGCTCAAAGGGGGTAGAATCTTGATTTCTACATTCCAAATCACCCCATTATGTAACGCTGTACTTTTCTGAAAGTGCCAAGGATCCATCACATGGCTCAGAAACTCTCTTTTCTTTCAGGATCGAATCATCAATTTAGTTGTTGGCGGCTTTACATCCTTATTGATTCTTGTAAGTATCTTTATTATGTGTCTCATCTAGACGTTAGCCAAAGTTTGGAAAACTTGTAGTATAGTGATTATTTAAAAACAAATGAACAAAAATAAAAGTTAAAGGAGCCAGTATATATGAAGCATTTGAATCCAACTTTACTGTCACATGAAGCCAGTTGGTAACTGGAGTAGCTGCATTGATTTCCACCCATATCCTTCAACTTCACTTGACTATATGAAATAGTTTAAGTCAGATAACTTATTTGTTTCTAGTAAATTTCTAAATATCAATGACTGCTAGCAACTCCTTTCTGTTATAACCTACCATTTCTGTTAATACTGTAAGTTAATTGTGTTTCAGTTGCAGGTTATTTTGATTAGAGATTATAATAAAATAGATTCCTATTTTCACAATAGGTAGTATTATCTGAGAATAATTCTGTGGCACATTTTCATTATATTTAAGTCATTTTAGTAGAGTTTGAATCTATGATTTCCTAGAAGAGCCTGTCTTTTTCCAGTATAGTCATTTCGATTGCTTTTATTTTTGTTTTAGGGCTATATTTAGGGGCTTAATCCTAGCTCTGTACTTTGAGGTCACTCTGGTGGTGCGCCTTAAGTATCTGAATCCATGCATGGGTTGGCTGCAAAGCAAGAGCCTTAACCTTTGTATTATATTTCTGACTCAAGACAGTGCTCCAGGGTCACTCCTGGTAGGACCATATGGGTTCCTGGGTCAGATGTACGTAAGGCAAATGCCTTATTGCTGTTATCACTCTGGCCCTCAATTTTTAACTTGCTAACAAGTTATTTTTGAGGTTTTATTGTTTAATGTTCTTTTAATTTGATAAAATCTAGAAATTTAATTGCTGTTTTGTATTTTGTTTTGCCTCTTTATATTTTATTGAAACATTCAATAAGGAATGTTTGAATGTTTAACTTCGTGATAGAAATACTTTATATTCTGAAAAATTTTTATAACACATTGCCTAGCCTCCAGACTAATCAGGTCCTGGAATTATGTAATTTCTCTTTATGCAGGTAACGCTCATCAGTGCTTTTGTTTTCCCTCAACTACCTCCAAAACCACTGAATATATTTTTTGCTGTCTGCATCTCTTTGAGCAGTATTACTGCCTGCATACTTGTGAGTACTATTTAGAATTTAAAATGGATTATTCGAGGGCTGAGGATAGTATTCTCTAGGGCAGAATTCTTAACTGCGGGCCTATAGATGGTATTCTCAATTATAGCTTTTTTTTAATGGGTCTGTTTTCTTATTTTCCCCTCCAAAATTCCAAAAGTTTGTCCTACAGATTTGATTGATAAATCTCTTCCTTCAAGGGACCTACATGTAAAGCTTAAAAGTTAGGTAATGACTTGTTTATCTACTTTAATCTATACTTGTCAGAATAGTTATTTTTGTTTTGCTTCTGGGTCAAAACCTACCCAGCAGTGCTCAAAGGCTGCTCCTAACTTTTCCCAGTGCTCTGCTTGGGGTTGAAGCTGGTGAGCAAGTGGTGCTGGGTATGGATCCTGGCCTCAGGTATGCAAGATATGCCCTCCACCTCTGTTTAGTTTTCATAAGAGTCAAGGCAAGGGCCCAGAGAGACAGCACAGCGGCGTTTGCCTTACAAGCAGCCGATCCAGGACCAAAGGTGGTTGGTTCAAATTCCGGTGTCCCATATGGTCCCCTGTGCCTACCAGGAGCTATTTCTGAGCAGACAGCCAGGAGTAACCCCTGAGCACTGCCGGGTGTGGCCCCAAAACAAAAACAAAACAAAGTCAAGGCAAACATAATGTTCCAACACCATTTCCACCACTAGAGCCAGCTTTTCTCCACAAAACAATATTGCTAGGTCCATGTCTCCCAGTGCCTGCCTCTCTAGCTAGCACTTTTTTAGGTTTGGATCCTATGCTTGGTGATAGCTCTTTAGTTAACTAGTGTTGAATCCTTATCGAGTTACAATTAAAATGGGGGACAAATCTGGTGCAGGTGGTGCTGGACTCTGACCTGAGAAACAGATCCATCACATTTTGGGAGGCTTAGAAACAAAAATATCAGAAATGTTCTCCACTACCCGTATCTTATTCAATAGCTCCTGCCTAAAACCAGAACTAGGCTAACAACAGTGATTTAGTTTAATGAACTATATATGTCTTATAAACCCTATTTTGTATTTATAATGCATTTCTGAATCATTATATGATTTTTTTGATATGGTGGCTGGAAATGAACCTGGCCTTATGCAAAGACACTTCTCATCATGGGGAAAAGTATGTTAGTGAAATTAAATTGGTCAGAGCAGAAAAAGAATGAGTTTTCTGATATGCAGTGGCTGTTACTTAAACCTTTATTTAATTTTTCTTGTAGATCTACTGGTATCGACAAGGAGACTTAGAACCGAAATTTAGAAATCTCATTTACTATATCTTATTTTCTATTATCATGTTATGTATATGTGCAAACCTATATTTCCATGATGTGGGAAAGTGAAGCTGCCAAGGAGAAATACTTACCAAGTTTCTTCAGATTTGTATTTTAAGGACTGAATAAGAGCTGGGTAAGGTATGCTGAACAACTCTCCTGCAGATGTCTACTACATGATTTTCATGTTAATTGTAAATTTAAATTCCCTCTTTCAGGGGGAGCTACTCTATAGATCACTTTGCTTTTTCTTTAAGGAGCTGATACTGCATTTAAAACATACCAACAGCACAAGCAAATTTCCACTTTTGAAATGAAAAATTTTTTATAATGTAACTGCATGGCGAGAGGCTATTTAACAATCTTGCATTTTAAGACAAATAATCTTTTATTTCTGTTAAACTGAATATACAATTATTGTTCCCTAGGCAACCAACTTTTGCTTATAACTACAATTTCACATTAACAAAACACGGACGGTGAAAAGACAACTTTGATTGTGAATTCTAATTACAATAATAAATAAAATAATTTATACAAGTTTTTTTCTTTTCCTCTGTGAGTTTTCTATAGGGTGATACTCATTAAAGCCCTAAAGGCTGGTTTTGGCTTAACCTTTTCTGGTACAGGAATGATTGATTTGGTTTTTCCTTTTCTTTTCCCATTTCACAAGTAAATTGCTTTTATAATTGCCTGGGAGGGAGAAGTTATATTGAACCCCCACTGCTAAATGCGCTAAATGAACAACAAATTCTTATGCCCTTTTAAACTATTTTCTGTATAATTTCTGTAGCAAAACATGTAAAAAAAGTGATAATGACATATAATAGGCACCAAAACCTCCTTTCCATATAGTTTCATTTTACTTCAAAGTGCTAACTTTGTAAACTGATGACATTGGGTTCTGAGGAGGTGAAAACTCTTAGTTTCTGGTGAGTTGTTACCACTCTCATTCATATTCCCTTTAAAAGTGATAATTAAAAAAATAACAATAAAACCACCTGTAGTGATGTAACTTTTAATGCTTTTTTCTTTACATAGCCTAAATGTACTCCCACTGCCTGCAATGGGTAAACCAAAAATAATTCACACAATCACTCAAATCTCTGTACTAGTCAAATCTCAAACTATGACCTTTTGGAGAGGTCACTTGGTTAAGTTCTAGACTGTGACCTTGTTGATGTGACTTCTGATCTAGAGAGCCATGTCGAATCTTCAGAGATGAATATTTCTGCTTTTAAACAAAGTTATTAAGATAATGGTGATTTTAAACTTTCAGTAGCCAAAGTGAATTAAATTTAAATTCCCTGCTGACAAGTAACATCAATCACAGGGATCTATTTATGCAGTTAAGACCCTCATATTTCACTCAGCTACACACCATAATAGTTGCTATACATTAAAGATTAAAAGTCATAGCAGCAACAATGTATAGGCCTTGCTTTTGCAATGTAGCTATTTAAAAGCCAAGGGAATGATTTAAATTAAGCCTCTTGGAGGTTGCTCCTATTTCTTTGGAGATGAAAAATAACAATTTGCCTGAACTGTTTCAAAGACTAAATTTAATGACAGTTTACCAAGTCCTCAACATCCTTTGAGTCTTCTGAAACAGGGCTGCACAAAGATGATCCAATTACATTTGACTCTTCTCGATGATGCTGGAGTATGGGATCTGTAATGGGTTAAGTTTTAGATTAATCTTAACAGTGTATAGAGTCTCTACATACACTCAAGAATTAAAAATAAACTGCCAAAGTGAAAAATACAAAATAATTAATACATCTACATTGTTGGAGCAATAAAGAGGAAATTAAAATTAAATATGACTTTTAGACACATAGAAAAGTTTTTTACAGTACCTGTTAGTGTTGTCAAAGGCAAGACAGACTCAGCATCTATAACATCAGAGGCCTGGATAAATCCATGAGGTGAAGGAACAATAAGGATGGTTTCATCATCAATTGCCTGATCAACTTGTTCTTCTATGGTGGGAGATGTTAAGTCCTAAGTAACAATAATTAAAAATTGAGCTTGTCTCATTTTTATTGAGATCCCAACATTTAAAAGGACTTTACTTCTAAACATCCAATTAGAACATAAACACAAAAGCTGTGGATGAAAAGCCTCAAAAATAACTGCATGAAATGTTAACAAAAATGGAACTTAAAAGGGCCAAGAGATGAGCGCGCATACAATTTGTGTGAGGTCTGGGTTTGATCCTCATCACTGCAAAACAAAACTTGAAAGAACAAACTCACTTAAAGGTTGACACCTTTAACAGTCGACAGAAAGCCGTTAATTTAAAATGAAATTCCTAATGCTCTATTACTAGCTTAAGTCCATAATTTCCTAATGTTCCCTTAGTAACAACCCTCCCATCAAGTCCAGCACACATTTTTCAATCTCCTGAATGTGTGGGGAGGTTTTAGTAAAAAACATAGTAAGACAAGAGTACTGATTCTTGTGCAAGGTGAGGAATTTCACTTTTGCCTTCATAAAAAACCAGTGAAACTGTGAATCTGGCTCTGTAATGACAATGAGTTCTTTGAGGTGGAAAATTCTTAGCTTTCACATCCCAGGCATCTTATCTTTAGGGCACCAGGTTTGATCCTAGATTACCACCCTTCTGTATACTCCATCAAAGCAGAGTGTATTTCTTACTTCTTACTATAGTTTTGGGGCTCGAGGCAAGACCCCATTGGTTGGTTGGCTGGTACCTTAAATGCAACTTACCTCAGTAACATAAGCATGAGCTAAATGAGAGGGTGATTCTTCTTGTTTAAGGTCGGTAACAGATATTTCTTCTGTTCTGACCATAACACTATTCATCAGTTCTGTGCTGTTTTGGTCACTGAATTTGGATATATGAGCATCATTAAATGATGACTCAACAGTCATTCTAGGCTGATGAATTTCATCGGGGAAAGTGTCTGCTTCTAGGGCATCTGGAGGCTCAGGAAAATCAGATGAGTGAATATCACTATCTATTGTCAGTTCCGCTTGGGAGATAGAAGAAGTGATGTCCTCTGTTGCAACGGTCTGAATGATGACTCTTGGTGTGTGACACTGTACTGTGACATTTTCACTTGTGTTCAGTAAATGTTCAGGCTACAAAATGTCAGAAACAACAAATCAGTGGCAAAAGGGAAAAATCACCTCCAAATAGAAATTACAGGCAAAGAGAGGACATACTGTTTGTTCCTTCCATACCTCTTAACTCTCAAACTAGTGTTTTTAACCACTACATTTCTTAGAATCCCTGTTCTCATCTCTTTGTCACCCATCTAATCCCTTTGCCATCTGTAACATATAAGGTAACAGGATAAAAGCTACACCTCAGTGAAGGCAGACTGATGGTGAGAAACTTTGCTTTTGGAACAATAACCTTAAGGCATAATTGTTCAACATTTATATTTAACATGAATTAATCCTGGTCCCTAACATGTATTCATATACTTAAAAATGATTAAAAATCTTATTTCCTCACCTCCCCCAAGATATAGCTACCTGAAGGCATGCAGGCTCTATCATAGCATTAAAAATTGGGGGGGGGGGGAATCTTTTATCTCTGGTGACAGTTTATAATTCAGAGGGAAAAAAGCAATATAACGTGACATACGGATAAAGCATGAACGATGATCTGTTCAGGAGATGCAGGAGCAGCAGCTGTCAGAGTTACTGTAGGACTAGCGGTCAGAGTTAGGGGAAGACCTTGGCTTGAGCTTGTTTGAAGTAGGTAGGTACCTGGAGTACCAGTGGGCTGTAAGTGGAAAGACTAAAGAAAAAAGAAAAAAGAAAATCAGCATGTGCACAATAGATAACCAAACTATTAGTGCTTGTCTGTAGTCTTTATATCCAAAACAATAACTAATTTAACTGTCAGACTCCTATCATGAAGGTACAACAAGCTATAAATAAAATAGACATTATTTTTCTGGTTTATTTCGATGGTCTTTTTGCATCACACCTGGCATTCTTCAGGGTTATTCCTGGCTCTGCACTTATCAATCTTAGCAACCATGTGGGTTGCTGGGGATCAAATGTGCAAAGCAAATGCCCTATCTGCTATACTATCTTTCCTACCCCAGACTTATTCTTGACTATCATTACTCAGTGGAAGTTCAGGGGCAAGTCCTTTATTTTTTCTTCATTCCTGTGTATGTTAAGTCTAATCCATGTCTCTCAACCTTTTCCTATTAATGGCCTCATTCTGATCCTATTTCCTTTCTGTGACCCTGTCCTACTGCCTGACCTATTCTTGTACCAAGATTTCCCATCCTTGTATGATATTTCTACCTTTGACCTTCTTGGAATATCTTGCAGCCTAAAGTGAAGGTAGTCTGGAGTCTGGGCCCCTGGAGAAAAGTTGGTCTAATCTAGACTAATTGTTTTGGAGGAATTAAGATGATCTCATAAATGATTGTTTCCATTGCAGTTAACCAACACAGAATTGTTTTTAAATTAAGTTTTTAAAATAGCCTCATATTTTGATATAAGGTATTATAGCAGTTTAGGCAGCTTTTAATAGTTTCATAACTCAAGCCCACCAGGACTGATCCTTGAGTAGAGTCCTTAGTATCACTGGATGTGCACCTTCCTATCCCCCCTCAATGTTTAACTTTAAGGGAAATGTTTAGAAATAGCAATAGGGAGTGTTCTACTACAGTTATAATTATTTTAAATCCAGTTAAAATGTGTGGAAGCTGGGATGTAAAACCACTTGATTTTTTTTACAACCCTAATACACTTTTAACTACCAAATGCTTCATATAATTTGAATTCAACTTATCCTAACCAAAAGTGTACTTGTAATTGGTGATGATTAGTCATATAGCTGTTCTTCGACATGGTCTTATGGACATCTGTATGATCAGATAGTAAATGTTTTGCACATATTTTTTTTATTGCTTTGGGGGCATTCTTAGGACTTTTCTAGCAGTCCTTAGTCCTTAGGGGTCCATATGGGATGCTAAAGTTTAAATCCAGGGCAGCTGCTTGGAAGGCAAGCGATTTATTCATATGCATCAGTTATACACAATTGATATAAACAGGCTGATGCACTACTGTTATCCTTTATTAAATCAGGATGGGGTTGAAGATGACGCTGAAGGGCTGGAATATATATGCCTGGCATTTGCTAGGCCATGAACTGATTCCTAGCTAAAGTACTGTACTGATCAGCCCACAGAGAATTTCTGGGAGGGACCCCAGAGCACCCTCATCCACAAGGAAAAATTAATGAGGACATTTCTAAATGATTGTGACCCTGTAAGTAAACACGTGCATAAGTAACCATTTAAATATTGGCCAGGAGTGGCAAAGAGATCAACGTGTATACAAATGTATACACAAAGGTATACTACAAAGTTAGAAAAATTTTCAACCAAGAAAAAAAAATCTTTTGCTATGTTAGTCATCCTTGCAATACCTGACTTTAAAGGGAAATAGTACTTACATTCTTTCTAGCACAAAAACTTAAGATATAATTCAAATAAAATGTATTTTTCTTAATAAAAACCCGAGTTCTAGATTGGTCTGTTGTTGAAGCAGGGTAAGATAAGAAACTTTAAACTGGTTCTTACCTTCTCTCTAAACTCCTTTTGCCTAGGCAACTGTAACTTTTTCTTGACATGCTCATTTTTGACATTTCAAGTAAATCAAAGTCATACACTAGTAGACATTTTGCATCTAATTACATGGATTCAAAATTTTTTCTTTTCACTGGTAAATAGATGTTTCCAGGGCCAAGAGTAATATGCCTTACATGCAGCTGATCTTGGTTTGATCATCAGCACTGGGGTATGCCCCAACAAGTATATCATTTTTATGGTTATAGAACATCTTATTTAGAATGTAGAACATTAATGTTCATATTTAGAATGTAAAACATTTTACTTATCATGAACTGAGGTGTGGCTTGCTATTATATTCATATGCAATTTTTAAATTTTATTACTTTTATTTATAGTAATATGGGGGGAGAAGGTAAAGACACATCTCAGGTTGAGACAAAATACTGCATGTATGGATTTGTAAATGTGGATATACTTTTTCATTTCTCAAAGAGACAAATGAGATTAGAATTAGTGGGACACATTTCATTTCCGTCAACTGGATTCTTCCCGATGCTATATACCCAATGGCTAACTTGGTTTTAAATGAACCAATTCCTGCCAAATAACTTATGATTATGGCTGTCCCAAGTACTAGTTGTTTTTGGTGATATGTAATTCAACTGACAAATTGTTAATTACATCTTATTAGCACTGAATAAAAAAGCATAAACAGTTTTATGTAGAAATGAAGAAAAGGATAAAATTATGAAGTGGAATTCAGTTTACTGTTGTCTTCTAAACTTCTGGCTTCATCTTGAACACAACTGCATGAAATGCAAATCATCTTACAACTTTTTTTTTGTGTGTGTGTGTGTTTTTTTGTTTGTTTTTGGCTATACCCGGCGGTGCTCAGGGATTACTCCTGACTATACACCCAGAAATCACTCCTGGCTTGGGGGACCATATGGGACGCGGGGTGATCGAACCGCGGTCTGTTCTAGGCTAGCGCGCGCAAGGCAGATGCCTTACAGTTAGCGCTAGCGCCACCGCTCCAGCCCCAACGTCTAACATTTTTGTTTCATTTGCTTAGAACGTTTCTAAAACGGATACTGATCTTGTGCATAAAAAGGGCCAATATTTGTTTTGTGAAGTGCTTGCTACTCACTGGAAGAATCTCAAACGTCTGTAGTGTTCCACTGTTTAGTGTTATTGTTTCTGAGTCAACAGCAGCAGCAGGGGAGGAGTCTGTTGAAGCTATGGTAAGAACGAGAATAAAGTATTTAGATGGAAATTCCTCTTCATTATAATTTGCCAGGATTCTTATAAAAAATTTGCCAGATTTGTCTGGAATAGCATAGATCATGGTCTGTTAATGTATGTATGACTCAGCCAAAAAGTGTAATCAGAACAGTATTGTTTATAATTTGCTTATATGCTTTAAAATTTTTTTTTAAATATTTTAAAATAAAATTTAGTGTTATTGATCACCATGAAATGAGTTATTCATTGAGTTTCAGGTGTAGTGTCCCAACACTAATCCCTTCACTAATGTCAACATAGCTCCAGCACTATTTCGTTTCCCCCCACACAAACACCCCAACACAGGCACATTTTAAAATATTTTTTTCTACTAGGCATGTTGGTTTACTATGTGCTGTTACTGATCATGTATCATGAATATCGTTTAACTTCCTTTCAGTTTGTTTATATACTTTTTACAGCTGCTTCTGCATCCTAGTGCATAAATGAATCTGATAAAGTTGTGTCTGGTAAAGCCTGATACTGATTATAATAAATAAGAGGAATTCAAAGGCTAAAGATGAATTCTTTTGCATATTCTACTAAACAAAAATAAATGCTAAAATAAGAGTCCCAAAATACAAGATTTTAGTTTTAGAGACATCACTTTCTAGCCTGGGCAAATTACATCTTTTAAACTCAAAACCAATATTAAAAGATTTCATATGGGATCAGAGCCATAGAACAGCAGGTAGGTTTGCCTTACAATGTGGGCAAAATGGGTTCGATCCCCAGCATTCCATAAGCATCCTTAGCGGGACCAGGAGTGATCACTGAGCACAGAACTAGGAATAAGCCCTGAGTCTGACCTTCAAATTTCATCTGTCTTTGACAGCCATTCTGAGAATCAAAAACGTGATGTGAACACACTACTGTTGATTCAGAAAGCCACATCTGAAAACCTTAAGTAGCAATATCAAAGATAAAATAGTTTAAACTTAATCTTTCTATAAAAGACTGAGGATAAATTTAGAAATAAATTTTAATGTATACTAAAGGTAATGAGAGCTTTACAAAGAAAAAGACTGATCCCTATTATTTGATAAATATTCTCTGATTCTTAAGATTATACTTAAGGAATCTGAAGTGATTCTAAAATAACGTAAGCAAGGATAAGCATACTATTGTAATAAAACTCCAGGCTAAGAATGATTAAGGAATAAAACAATACTCCACAGATCTATAGGACTGTAAAGTATAAAATATTTTTATTTCTGTACAGGCTAGCCCTAAAGTTTGCCAATTCCTGATATTATATAAAGGAGGAGAATGCATATGGCTTTTATGTATGATTTAGAATACGTAGGTATACTATTTGTTTGCTGTCTTCTTAATAAGTGATGTCAATTTAATCGCCAAGGAAATAGCTAACAATTTTTATGCACAATCAATTTATAGGAATAGCTGTCAATATTTATGGTGGCCTTGTAACTTGAATTGTTTTGTTGTTTACCCATAAAATAAAAACAAAGCAGAAGCAAAAAAGAATTCTTAATACTTTATTCTACTGTACAAAGTTAAAGCAAATAAATTTAATAGGCATGTCTAGTATGTATGTCTTAAGTATATACTAGAGAGCCAGATATATGTAAATATATATATATATATATATATATATACTTAATTATATACTAATATGTGGTCTGTGATTCTGAACAAGGTTACAGGATACATATGAAAATATTATGTATATTTTTCATAACTGGAAGACATTTAGTATTTTGTAGGTAAGACCAACTGTGCATGTGGAGCACCCTTCATCATTAGGCACAATTTGAAAACAAATAATTGTCACACTGATTAAGAATAATACAGAGAACAACCCTCGACAAAAAGTGAAGGAAAAGTAAGCAAACACTAACAATTGCATTCTTTTCTTCCATTCAATAATGAATGGGAAATGAACCAAAATATTAGCTTGACTTTTAACTCTGAACTATTTCTCTTCCCTGCAACAATAGTTGTATTCTCAAAATCTCAATTAATAATAAAACCACCAGGCAAAGGTAAAACTGCTAAGCATAATTCCCATAGGCAAATCGTTCCTTTCTCCTAAAGAATTCTATACTTTTGGCGAACTATTGATGTAACTGCTGCCAAGTGAATTTCCTTGCTGCATCTATATTTCAAGGTAGTTTTCTACTGATCATTATTTATTCTAATACCTAGAAAATTGGTTTGTAATAACTCAATATGCTATGAATTATTTCTGCCACAATTTAACCTTTGTGTAAATCCTAAGCTAATAAGATACCCAAGAGATTTACCAATGTAGATATAGACCAGAATACTATATAAAGTGTATGTAACAGTTAACAAGGAGCTTTGAAGTTCAAACACTTACAGACATGTGTTATCTGGACTGGAATCTGCAAGGCTGCCATGGGACTTGGAGCGATGGATGTACTGTCGTCTAAGTGGGCAACTCTTATCTGAACATGCTGTACACTGGAATTGGAATTACTGTTTGGAACTCCAGATCCTGATTTACTCTCCAATAGCGCTGGGTTGTTTTTTTGATTCTCATGTAACTGTT
The DNA here is from genome assembly GCF_024139225.1 of Suncus etruscus. Classification (NCBI taxonomy): domain Eukaryota; kingdom Metazoa; phylum Chordata; class Mammalia; order Eulipotyphla; family Soricidae; genus Suncus; species Suncus etruscus. Next base: position 102,032,016 of record NC_064848.1, read on the forward strand.
TAAGACCTTTTATTAAGACTGAAGGGAGATGGGTAGACAAAAAGAACATTGATTCTCCGACAGATCGATCACCATCTAAGCAGCAAGGGAGGTGGGGGTAAGGAGGGAAAGTATTTGGAATAAATAATTGTTTACTAGATACCAGAACTTACTAAAATGACAATAAAAACAGCCATTTATTTTATCCCTCTCTGGAATTTTGAAGGAAACCAGATAAAAAAAATTGAATACCAGTATCCTAATATAAATGCCACAAATTAAAAATAATCAGTAGGAAATAGAAGCGCTTTTTTCATGCCTAGGGCTCATCATAACTTTTAAAATTATTTTAGAAATATAATGTTGCTTTCATTTTTAAGTAAAGTAGAGACCAGGGGGAAAGTTTATAAGCCTGGGACCCATGCTTTGCATATAATTTAATCCTTAGGCCTTGTTGCCCATCCAGCAGCAAAGACTGTGTTCCTGTGACCTATGAACATCACTAGTGTTGCAATGTGAATGTTAACATGCAGGGCAAACTATTTGACCTGGTTGAAATGTTGCAAGGAAGAGTCCTGGACTCCATAGAATTACTTGAAGAACAACTCGAATAAGTGAATAAATGAATTCTCTTATCCTAGGCCTCAAAGGTATTTGACTATTTTAGTCACTGCAAAAGCATGTGATCTTTTCCAATTGTAGTATGAAAATATCCTGAGTTCTTGTGAAGTCAACTTTGAATGTGCCTTCCTTCATCAGTCATTTTAAGTAGTCATACAATCAGGTGTGGTTCATGTTTTATGTTAGTGTGCATTCATCCCTCAGGTCTTACCATTAGCTTTATAAATTTATAACAACAATATTTAATGCATTAAAAATTGCATTTATATCAAACAAAGTTCTCAGCATTTAATTCTAATTTGGCAAAATGAAAAGTTGAACACTTCACTAAAAAAAGGAATTTGAGGAGCTGGAGCGATAGCGTGTTTGCCTTGCATGAGGCTGACCCAGGATGGACCTGAGTTCTATCCTTGGCATCCTATCTCCCAAGCTAGGAGCGATTCCTTAGCACTTAGCCAGGAGTAACCCCTGAGAGTCACCGGTATGGCCCAAAAAAACAAACAAAAAAAGGAATTTTCGGGGCTGGAGAGATAGCATGGAGGTAGGATGTTTGCCTTGCATGCAGAAGGGCGGTGGTTTGAATCCAGGCATCCCATATGGTCCCCTGAGCCTGACAGGAGCGATTTCTGAGTGTAGAGCCAAAAGTAACCCCTGAGATCTGCTGGATGTGACTCTCCCCCCAAAAAGAGAAAAATATTTGTGCATGTATTCTATATGGTAGGAATATATGTATGTACATATCATAAATATGTGGCTTTTCCTTTTTTGGTTTTTGGGCCACACCTGGCAGTGCTGAGCATAGAGCCAGAAGTAATCCCTGAGCGCTGCCAGATGTGACCCAAAAACCAAAAAAAAAAAAAAAGAAAGAAAGAAATTTGATTACCTAGTACAACTAAGTGGAGGAGTGCTATGCTGAATATAAAATAAGTATATTGTGACTAACCTCTCTAAACAATTTACAATTACAAAAAAAAATTAGAAATCATAAACCTTTTCTATTAAATAAGATTAGTATTTTATAAGTCCTAGATACATAAGACCATGTATTTATATCATATTTATGATATATATACCACATCATTATATTTACGATTTGTGTAAAATTGATTAAACTTTATTAGGATTATAGAGAAACTATACATATAAACTTTGCTACAATTCTCGGCTTTAAAAATCTTCTGGGGAATTATGGAAGGTATTTCCTTGTGACCTATATGCTCTTGTGATGGAAATGTGCAAAATGTATGCACTACGTGCTTGGCTTTGAGAATTACAAAATACATCAAATGCTTCTGAAGAAAAAAATGACCAAAGAAAAATGGCGGGGGTTGATGTCAATACCTACTATGCTTATCTCTCTAACGGAAACGAAGAATTTTTAATTTATATACCTGAGGAGCAACACTGGGTAAAGTAAGGGCAGTAAAGAAGGAATTATTACCAGGGAATGAAACATCCTTATGATTTGCAATTTGCCTTTTGATAGTCCACCATTTACTTCGAAGCCATTGGGGTGAACGGACGCTACTCCATCCCTCTGCTAAGAGATCCCAGTTAATGTCATTTTCATCAGCAACTTCAAGCTCTGCAATTCTGCAAGTTTCAAAATAAACATGTTAGATATTAATTTCTCTGTAAGTGTCCTCCGCTTAAGACACATGATGGTAGCAACAATAAAGAAAATAGCATGTCACATCATTGAGATAGGAAGTTGCATGGAAAAGAATTCCAAGGATTGCAAATGTGCTTTTAAAGCTAATGTTATGAAGTAAAACTAGCAAAAGCCTTTTTGTTAACTAGAAGAGTGAACCATATAGAACCAAAAGAAGTACAAAGATCAAAAGTACTGCAAAGAAAGGGAGTGACAGTAATAGAAAACACAAAACAAAACATGGCTTACTGATAGTGGTATTCTGCCATGGTTCATAGTATATTATATAATATTGGAGTTTTTCCATTTATAAGATAAAGGTGTTTGTAAAATTCTTACTGAAATCTATTTTTAAAATACTCCAATGGTAAAATTACTAAAAAGAAAAGTACTTTATCAGAAACCCAATGTCCCAACCAACAAACTAGCACAGCTGCATGTACTAGGGTTTGTTTGCTTTCCAGTATTTTACTATCATCACAATTTAGATTTTCAGTTGAGAATAGCCTTAATGACAGGTTCTATTGCTTATCATATCTTAAATGTTTCTTCCTGAATTTTTGTGTAATACGACTGAAATTTCAAAATTAAACTACTTAAAAAAAACAAATTCGGGCCCGGAGAGATAGCACAGTGGCGTTTGCCTTGCAAGCAGCTGATCCAGGACCAAAGGTGGTTGGTTCGAATCCTGGTGTCCCATATGGTCCCCCGTGCCTGCCAGGAGCTATTTCTGAGCAGACAGCCAGGAGTAACCCCTGAGCACTGCCGGGTGTGACCCAAAAACCAAAAAAAAAAAAAAAAAAAAAAAAAAACAAATTCATGTTCAAGTCATTTTTGGATGTGTATGAACTGGCTCACTCTGAAGGTGGGTAAATGTTAGATAGGGCCCCTTTCTTGAATTCTTAGCATAGTAGCCAAAGATAGAAGGGCATGGAGACTGAGCAGCCCTTTTGACATTAACATGGTTTCCCTAAGCTAGGTAGGGCTGAGGCACATGGGTGGGACAGTGGAAAAGCTACACTGCCGCTGCCTGTGCCATACCTGTTCTGTGGATAGAGTGGACTTCAGTCTCCATGCCTTCAATCTGGTACTCTGCCAGAGCACTAACTTCACTGAAAAGGAACAAACAAAAGAGAAAAAAAGAAAACCACTCAATATGAAATACTTAGAATTTTAAACAGTGACTCATGAGTGGGAAGAATGTGTTTCAGTTACTAGGCATCAAGGAAATTCAAAGAGGAAAATCAAGACATAGCAATTGAACTTTTGTTATCAAAAGACTGAAGACACAAACCTGAGGATGAGGTTGATCTCATCTTCCTTGGTCCACTCAGTACCTCCACTCTGTTTCCAGTTCAGATAGTTGAGCCATTTAGAACGACACTGCTTTTCTGAGCGGGTACCCACTCGTTCTGCCACAGCTGCCCAGGACACACCCTGTGTGACTATGTCACCTGGTTCAGTGCTTGTTAATTCGTGAACCACCTCTGCAAGTCTTTTTTCTTCTTCTTCTGTCCACTTCCCTGAAAGAAGGAAATGATCCAAACTACTACAGCTACAAATGAGCTTCAATCTTTATTTCTAAGGGAGAAAAGCAGTACTGCTAAATTCCTGAATGATCCCCTCTGATGAAAAGATATTTGATTTTCTATTTAAAACAGTTGGACTTCGGGCCCCAGAGATAGCACAGCGGCGTTTGCCTTGCAAGCAGCCGATCCAGGACCAAAGGTGGTTGGTTCGAATCCCAGTGTCCCATATGGTCCCCCGTGCCTGCCAGGAGCTATTTCTGAGCAGACAGCCAGGAGTAACCCCTGAGCATCGCCAGGTGTGGCCCAAAAACCAAAAACCAAAACAACAACAACAACAACAACAAAAAACAGTTGGACTTCTAAGACAGTAGGTTACTTAAAACAAAGTAGAGGGGCCCGGAGAGATAGCACAGCGGCGTTTGCCTTGCAAGCAGCCGATCCAGGACCAAAGGTGGTTGGTTTGAATCCCGGTGTCCCATATGGTCCCCCGTGCCTGCCAGGAGCTATTTCTGAGCAGACAGCCAGGAATAACCCCTGAGCAATGCCGGGTGTGACCCAAAAACAAAAAAACAAAAACAAAAACAAAGTAGAGTCCTAATGATACCAATGGAGAAATTACCCAAAATATAACTAGGAAATGATGTACTTATTAATATGTTATACTAAGTTTTACATGGGAGGGAGGAGCTTCATCAATGAATGAATGGCTTGATGGGTTTAAAAACTCATTTAGTTAGCTTTTTTGGAGGGGGTGGAGGGTAGGGTACAGGGGCAGCAGCACCTGGCACCGCTCAGGAGTCATTCTTGGTAGTGTTTGGACAATGATATGCAGTACTGAGGACTGAACCATGGTTAGTTAGTTCATGGAAGGCAAACCTTGTACTAACTTTTACACTCCACCTTTTTTTCCCCTTAACTCTACTTTTCTGAAGAAGTATAGAGGAACTTTTTAATACAAATAAATGAGGGAAAAGTATAATATCACCTACGGCAGGGGTCTCAAACTCAATTTACCTGGGGGCTGCAGGAGGCAAAGTCGGGGTGATCCTTGAGTGCAAAGTCAGTAGTAAGCCTTGAACATTGGGGGGTGTGACCCAAACAACTAAAACAAAAAAAGATTCCTCTAGGGCAGGGCCACAAAATGTTGTACGGAGAGCCGCAAACGGCCGCGAGTTTGAGATCCCTGATCTATGGTCTCCTACACATTTTAGTTAATAAGAACCAAATAAGGGGCCTTGCATGTGGCCAATCCAGGGGGGACCCTGATTCGAATCCTGACATTCCATATGGTCCCCCGAGCCTGCCAGGAGCAACTTCTGAGTGCAGAGCCCGAAGTAACCCGAGTGCCACTGCGTGTGACCCCAGAATCTAAATAAATAAATAAACCCCAAACAAATCAGTTTTATACCATCTCATTTCCCAAATTACCAAAATTCAGGCTGAGATGGACTATCAGTAAAATGCCACATTTATGCATACATTTTGTTTCTGGGCCACCCAGCTATGTTGTGCTCAAATGGCTCTGTGCTATGGAATCACTCTAGACCATATGAAGTACTGTGGGGTTAAAAAATGCAGAATGGCTATATGCAAGGCAAAAAAGGTCTACCCATTGTATACATGCCCCTGATGCATGTATTTATTTGAAGTTTTCTTTTTTTTTTTTTTTTGGTTTTTGGGCCACACCCGGTGACGCTCAGGGCTTACTCCTGGCTATGCGCTCAGAAGTCGCTCCTGGCTTGGGGGACCATATGGGACGCCGGGGGATCGAACCGCGGTCCGTCCTAGGCTAGCGCAGGCAAGGCAGGCACCTTACCTCCAGCGCCACCGCCTGGCCCCCTATTTGAAGTTTTCTTAATCTTTCTGCTAGAGAGTAGAAAAGCAATGGAAATAAACCTTTATAAAAAGGTTTCACTTCTATTTCCATTTTATTACAAGCCACTAAAAGCAGAAAATTTCATAAAGGTGATGTCCAGCCTTAGGGATCATTTACTCTAAAAATATTTATGGGGGGCCCGAAGAGATAGCACAGTGGCGTTTGCCTTGCAAGCAGCCGATCCAGGACCTAAAGTGGTTGGTTTGAATCCCGGTGTCCCATATGGTCCCCCGTGCCTGCCAGGAGCTATTTCTGAGCAGACAGCCAGGAGTAACCCCTGAGCACTGCCGGGTGTGATCCAAAACCCCCCCCCCCAAAAAAAAAATTTATGGGATGAAACACGAGAATAGAGATCAGAAATAATACAATCAATCCCTCATACTATTAACCAGGGACTGGCGTACCATTTTTCCTAATGTTCTTTTATTTATATAGCATCTTTTATGAACGTAGGCATTCCATCCTAAATCTAAAACTATAGTAGCAAATGTAGATAAATTTATGTTCTCACTGAACTGTTGGGAATGGTTCGAGCAGAATAGTTATGCAGAAAATATTTGTGCATGTATGTGAATTTTAACTTGATAACTTTCATTTTGGTTTTTTTTTTTTTTTGGCCAAACCCATTGGTGCTTGGGGGTTACTACTTCTGGCTTTGAGCTCAGAAATTAGCCCTGAAAGGCATGGGGAGAGGGGCTGGGGATCAAACCTGGGATAGTTGAACATACACCATAGAGACCATTTTTTTTTTGTTTGTTTGTTTTTGGGCCACACACGGCGGTGCTCAGGGGTTACTCCTGGCTGGCTGCTCACAAATAGCTCCTGGCAGGCACGGGGGACCATATGGGACACCTGGATTCAAACCAACCACCTTAGGTTCTGGATCAGCTGCTTGCAAGGCAAACACCACTGTGGTATCTCTCCAGGCCCCGTAGAGACCATGTGTACTGTGATTTTATCTATTCTAAACTCTTCCATTTTACATAGGAAACTTTCAGAAAGGGTAAGTGACAATGACAAGCACTAAAAGGTGAAATTAATCATAAAGATAGGCCTAATGCTATCACTAATTAGTACACCAGTAAATGTTAATTAAGAGTTAAACTGGCTTGACCTGGCAAGTTAAATACTAGTCACAATTTTCTTCCTATGGAAAAATAGTTTGAAATACAGAAAACACATTCAAACTCTTTATTATTTTTTTTTTTTTGGTGGTTTTTGGGTCACACCTGGCAGTGCTCAGGGGTTATTTCTGGCTCCAGGCTCAGAAATTGCTCCTGGCAGGCACAGGGGACCATATGGGGCGCCGGGATTCGAACTGATGACCTCCTGCATGAAAGGCAAATGCCTTACATCCATGCTATCTCTCCGGCCCCACATTCAAACTCTTAATACATGGCTTCTTCCTAATTTGGAAATGCCTGGAACTAATGTTTTCATCAACATCAGTTTGTGAACTATTATAAATCTAAATTCAATAGTTACATGGGCTTAATTTCAAATTACTTCATATATATATGCATATGTATTCATATCCGAACTGAGAAACGTCCAATTAGAATGGAATACTTTACCAATAATAATTTGTTACAAAATGAAAATATGCCTATCTGTGTGAACAAAGTTATGTTAATGCACAGAATCTAAGTTACAAACTATTTAATCTATTAAATTGAATGACAACAACAGGAAATCTGTACTAAAATCAATCATAGATTTCTTTCAAGAACAAAAGATAAAATAGTATCTGAAGAAACATGAGAACTCAAAATATGACCAAAAGTTGCAACCACTGCATTCACAGTACCTGTGTTGCAAGTATCCTTCATCAGTCTGCAACGATCTTTGACGGAAGATGCACTTCTTCCTAGTGCCGCCCCTATTGTTGCCCAGTCATTGCCATGCTTTATCCGGAGCCTAAAACAAGAGTCTGCCAATCAGCATTTGGTTCAACTGTTTTCTCCCTTTTAATTTCATCATTTATTCTTCATTCTTCTTCTTCCCATTTGACTGGTTTGGAAGTTGTGGGCAGCAATACTTTGAGAGCCAAAGTTTGAAAGTGTGGCCTTTTTTGGGGGTCCACAGTTGTCTGTGGGTGAAAAAAAAACAGGCAGCAATTGCCTTTTTCCTGGGTCAGAGAAGAAATAAGTAACTTGGATATGTGTTCAAAAAGACCAAATTTCCCCTCAGGTTACTGATACAATCTCCCAGGCAAATCCCAGAATTTTCCCTTTTGAGTATTCCTAATAAATTCTTCTCAGTTATCTGAAAAAGTTTCATTGGTTCTTATTATAAACATCAACTTTCATTTTCTTTTTGTGATCCAAACAACCAAATTATTAACCTATACTTTATGAAAGCCCTAACATAACGAAGCAAAAAATTTCCTGCAAAACAGCCTTTATAAAGTATAGTCATTAACACAAAATAGTGTAACATTTGGAAGTCTTCATTCAGACCAAGTCATGTAGCACAACCTGGATTTCATGGTATTTTAAATACCCCAAATTTAAGTCTTTACACCACAAAATATGGCTATTTCATTTCTCATAAAGCTTCTATTTAGTCATTTAAGAATGCACATCCTTTTGTGCTTGGTACCAGGAATAATTGAAATTATAGGCATGGCTACTCTTGTGCAGGTATAGATCTTTTCCAATGGTGAGCATTGCTTATTAACAGCAGGATTGAATCATACCAGTCTACAAAAAAATCATCAATTTTCAAAGCATAATTTAAAAACAAAACCATAAAAAAAAAACCTATCAGAATGAAAAAACAAAAACTTACTCCTTCAGCTTTTCAATTTCATCAGGTGTGTACCTACAAATTGAAAAAAATATATCAGTTAAGACAAAGAATGCCAAAATATTTTAAACTGATTTCAAAGTAATTCTTAAAATTACTGTTTCTGGTATTTTTTTCCTGGATTAAAAACAACTATTTTTAGATCTAATAAAATTGAGTACTGTACACTTTTCCCTATGTAAATTCAAAATTTCAAACATCTTTTAACCACTTAATTCTTGCTTAAGGACTTCTAATATAGCTATTTTGAAATAATTATGAATATTGGAAACCAGAGCTAAAGTACAAAAAATTCTCACATAGCACAGAAGTTCTTCCTTTTGACTTGCATGGATAAACAGCTAACATAGTCTTATTTCCGATACACAGGAACATTCTTTTTTTTTTACTTTTTTTTGGGGGGGAGGTGGGTCACACCCAGCAGCGCTCAGTGGTAACTCCTGGCTCTGCGCTCAGAAATCGCTCCTGGCAGGCTCGGGGGACTGTATGAGACACCGGGATTCAAACCACCATCCTTCTGCATGCAAGGCAAACGCCTTACCTCCAGGCTATCTCTCCGGCCCCTTAATAAAAAAATATTTAGTACAGTCAGTGTAATATTCATTCTTTAAAATTGTAAACTACACTATTGCTACTTAAAATTCCTAAAGAGAAATTTTAAAATATCAACAATAGACACTGAAGTATGATGCTTTCTTATAAATGATACCTCTAACAGGAATCCATGCATTGGTTCTAGAAATATATTTCCATTCTGATTTAAATTTAAAATGTCACCAACGTGGGACCAAAGATAGCACAGCAGTAGGGTGTTTGCCTTGCATGCGGCTGACCCTGGATGGATCCTGGTTCGATACCCAGCATCCCCTATAGTCCCCCGAAGGAGCCAGAAGAGATTTTTGAGCGCAGAGCCAGAGTAAACCCTGAGCGAGCGCTACCAGTTATAGCCAACCCGACCCCCACCCAATGTCAGCCATGTATGAAATCATATATTATAAAAGAGAAAAATATTACAAAATAATTTTATACTTTAAAGTTCTTTTTATACTTCCCACATCTTTATTGACACCTTTGAGATTTATTAGTACAACAAAGTAGATTTTGATATATGAAGATAGCACAGCGGTAGGGCGTTTGCCTTGCTATGCAGATGGACGGTGGTTCAAATCCCGGCATCCCATATGGTCCCCCAAGCCTGCCAGGGGTGGTTTTTGAGTGCAGAGTCAGGGTAACCCCTGGGCGCTACTGGAAGTGATTCAAAAACCAAAGACCAAAAAAAAAAAAAAAAAAAAAAAAAATTCAATATTCATATTGACTCAACTATATTCAGAACCTGGTTGGTCAGGGAGAACAACAAAAGTATAAACAAAGTTCATTAAGTCACTCATAGCTGCTCTAACTAAAGTTCTGATAAGTCTTAGAAAATGAGTTTCCAGGGCCATAGAAACAGGACAGTAGATACAGTGTTTGCTTTGTATGCAGTGGGCCTGCGTTCGATCCCGGCATCCCATATGCTCCCTGAGACAGTCATAATTCTTAGGCACAGAGCCAAGAAGAACCTGAGTTCCCCCCAGATATGTCCACCCCAAAAGATAGTTCCTTAAAAATTTCTAACTATACAAAGATATGCAGTATAAGTTTTCATACTTTCCCACATGATTTCTGTCATCATACATGCGAAGAACTCTTCTATAAACTGCAAACAAAGGCCGGTTCAGACCCCAGGCGATAGTCCTGTAGAAATCTTTTCTTTCATCTTTTGACATCTCAAAGATGATTTCTGTAGCATCTTTTATTCCACGTGCCTAAAATAATTACATTTCTTTAACTTAGAGATTTCTGACAAAATATTCGCAGACGTATTATGCCTTTTAATAATTTTTAAATTAAATATTAGTGCTAAGAAATCAAATATCAACTTAAAAATGCTATGAGATAAATATTTCAAAAATGTGCTATTCAATAAAGTCCAGTTTTATCAATCTTTTTCATTTGTAAGAACTTAAAATCTAAAAACAGTAGAAAGAAAGAAGAAAATCAGAAGGACTAAACTAATGGAATCAAAACTAAAAGAATAAAATTTTCAGCAGTGGTTTCTGGAAAAAATCTATTAAGGGTAATGAAATACGAAAAGATAAACTTATGGCAAAAACTAATTTTTGAAAAAGACAATATATTAGAAATAAAAAGTGGATTTTAATAGTAAGGTTGGAAATTAATGTGATTATAAAAATTTGATGGCAACAAATTAAAAAGCTTACACAGTACAATTAACTCTTGATTAAGCCAACCCATTCAAACAATAAATTTAAAATAATCTAATACATTCAAGAACATTTAATTAGCTGCTAATTTTCTTTCACAAAACACCTGGCCCCAGATGAATTTACAGTAAATCCTAGCATCAATTAAGATGTATCATATATTAGAAATCATGATCTAAAATAAAAATCAGGGGCTAGAGAAATAGTACAGCAGGTAGGGTGTCAGCTTTGCATGATGTCAAACTAGATTTCATCCCTAGCATCATATATGGTACACAGCAAGCCTGCAGGATTAATCCCAGATCAGAGAGCTGTGTGGCCCCAAAACAAAAACAGAATTAAGAAAATGATCTTTCCCAAAATCAGTATTTTTAACACTTCCTATTTTTGTCAATCATATCAATATTGTTTCAGTCACCCAAATTAAAAATTCTAGTTAATTCAGCTCCTTATTCTTTCTCAAGCCACCAACCTGTCTTATATTTTATTTGCTTTTATCTCCTCTTTCTCTGCCAGTTCTATTTTCTACCACTATAGTTTCAAGTTGTTACTATTTCCAGATTAATTTATATATAAATAAATTATATATAATTTATATATTAAGAGCTAAAATTTTAATACAAACTCGGAAAGGTCCTGGTAATTATCTACTCTCTACAGCAGTAGTCCTCAAACTACGGCCCATGGGCCACATATTATATTTGTTCCTGTTTTGTTTTTTCATTTCAAAGTTGGGTATATTGCAGTGTACATAGGAATTTGTTCATAATTTTTATTTTTACTATAGTTCAACTCTCCAATGGTCAGAGGGACAGTTAACTGGCCCCTGTTTAAAAAGTTTGAGGACCCCTGTTGTATAGAGAGACAAGCGACAAACTTCTTATTCACAAAACCTAGTATTTTTACTGCCCTATTTGCCTTTCTAAACCCCCTTATATATTTATTGCTTTTAAACAAGTGTAATACTCAGCAATACGCATGAACCTGGAGCCATTCTCAGCAAAGAGGAACTGGTACCATGCTTGGAAAATACCAAGCTATACCCACTGGTGCTTGAAGGAAGAGAGGGGTATATGCAATCTGAGGTGAGGATTGAACTGAGGATCTCCCATATCAGGAATTTTATCTATCTCATTTTATGTTTAAACAGAAAGGTTTTAGAGAATAGAAAACTGACGGACTCATTTTACACTGGGTGCATGCAAGGCAAGAATACCTAAAAGTAATCTCTCCCTAGCCCTTGGGCTCATTTTTTAGCGGTCTTTTTCTTTTTGGACCATACCTAGCAGAGCTGGGGAATCAAATCCAAGTCAGCCACATTAAGGCAAGCACCTTACCTGGTGTACTATCGTTCTCTGGCCTTTAAAAATTAGTTCGGTGGAAAGAATCTTTATACTTTATCACTATAAAAATGCATTCTTTTTCTTTCTTTTTGGGCCATACCTAGTGACACACAGGGGTTAGTTACTCCTGGCTTGGGACACCAGAGGATCAAATCGCGGTCCGTCCTAGGTTAGTGCGTGCATGGCAAACACCCTACCGCTTGTTCAGGCTTGGGGGGACTGTATGAAACACCAGGGGACTAAACGGTAGTCTGTCCTAGGTTAGTGTGTGCAAGGCAAATGCCCTACTGCTTGTGCCACTGCTCCGGCCCCTGAAAATGCATTCCTTATAAAAAAAAAAAAGAATGAATGCAGATACACTAAATTCATGAAGATTAAAATCACATGAATATCCACTTAGACCACAATTGTGTTATACCAGAAATCTTTAAGAAAGAAAAAGAGCAAAACAAAGCCTTCCATCATCAGTAGAGACTGAACAAGCCACCGAGTATTATTGGATTAATAAGAGAATCAAAGAAGAAATAAAAAGTTTCCTGGAGGGGCCGGGCGGTGGCGCTGGAGGTAAGGTGCCTGCCTTGCCTGCTAGCCTAGGACGGACCGCGGTTCGATCCCCCGGCGTCCCAGCTAGCCTAGGATGGACCGCGGTTCGATCCCCCGGCGTCCCATATGGTCCCCCAAGAAGCCAGGAGCAACTTCTGAGCGCATAGCCAGGAGTAACCCCTGAGCGTCACAGGGTGTGGCCCAAAAACCAAAAACCAAAAAAAAAAAAGTTTCCTGGAAACAGTGAGAATGAAGACAAAACATATGGGACAGTGCTAAAGCTGTACTAAAAGGGACATTCATATCAATATAGGCTTACATCAGGAAACAAGAAATTACACAGTGTAAAAATATAAGGACATCTTAAGAAATGTGAAACAAAACAATGGAATCCAAGGTCAATTCCAAGGTCAAAGAAGGAAATAAGTAAAATAGAAGCAAAAGTACAAAGATCAGTAACAGTAAAAGTTCTATGAAAAAGAATCAGGATTAACAAACTTAGTTATGGTCATAAAAAAAAAAAAGAGAGAAAAAAATCTTAATAGAATCAGAAATGGGATGTTAAATCCATTCAAAGAAACTAAACTTTAGCTTTAGAAACTAAACTTACTTGGCCTACTGATCATGCCTCTTTCAGAGAAAACCACCAAATAATAAAAACAGCTGCTCCCTGTCACATCCCACTCAGGAGGGGCACACACCAGAAGGAGTAGTGCTCTCCTGAAAAGGAATTATTTGCCAAAAAGGCCCGCTTAGAGCAGTCAAAATCACTTGACCCTTCGCGTGGATTGTTTGACTATAATTCCAAACATGACTGTAACTATCTCTCTTTATTTTTAACCTATATTAGAAATTAGGCCTTAGTAATTTCTTTCTAACAAAGAAGGACAGTACAAATCCCGCCAAAAGTCTCCCACAAAACAGCTCCCTGTAATTTTTGCTACTTTGGCGCCAAGATCAGGTTTTTCCCAAAACTTAGCTCATAGTAAAACAATTTTCAGTTTTCCCCCCAAAACTCTATAACATTTCTCTCTCTTCCCACTTCCCTGAAAATTACCTGTTTCCCCCTGCTTACCCAAAACAAAGCAAACCCAACAGAAACTGCCTTTTCACCTTCAGTATCGGTTCTTTAATATGCTAATTTTAGCCAGGGTCCTTCATTCTTTCCCCATTTTCTTTGATGTCAAAAATTTACACCCTGCATTCCAAACCTCAAACTTTAAAAGCAGCCAGCTCAAAAAGTAAATTTGTCTTCGTCTTTCTAGATGCGAGTCCCCATGCATTCTGTGTGGTCTCATTCATTTTTACAATATTGTTCCGTCTTTCGCCATTCCGTGTACCCACTCTCTCCCCGTGGGGTATTCCCGAGCTCCACGAAGAATCTGTTGCAGGCTGCAACAGAATTGGCTCACAGCAGCTCCCTATTTTCCCCCAATCTACTTTATTTAAGCAAGCAGAAAGTGGTCACCAATTGCAAAAGAGGTTATTATTACCCACTACAGGGGGAAGAGGAAAGAGGAATAAGTCACTCTGAAACATAATATGAATATACTGAACATTTACTATGGGCTTCCTGAAAAGAGAGCGTGGCTATAAGATTCTGACAGGGTATTAATATTTTTATTTCAATCTTAGCTAAAGCAGTAAAGCTATTTGTTTTGTTTTGGGGCCACACCTGGCAGTGTTCAGGAGTTACTCCTGGCAGGCTCAGGACCAAATGGAATGCCAGGGTTTGAACCTGGGCCTGTCAGTAAAGCTATTTGAACTAATAATTTAAAATTGTATTACCATGCATCTTAGAATTACTAATGAAAAACTTTAGCTATATATTATAAACATTACTAAAATGCTCCCTGTTAATACATGTTTTGATTAATTTTGAATGTAGAAATGAGAAATTATAGAAGCAAAGTAAAAGTGTCATTAGATACCTTCAGATAGCGTTCAATATTGCTCATCAAAATATCAATTTCTTCCTTGGACCACATTCCTTGCTTCCATTTATGTCCTTTAAAAAGAAATCAGTAATTTTACAAAATATGTTATTCCCCGACAGCAAACAAAAACAATTTGCTTTATGATCAAATTGATCTTCAGGCATAAAATGCAGTAATTTAATTTCTGATTGATATGTAATCTAAATATACATGTAAACTTACTTTCATAACCTCCAGGTATTTTTCTCTTTTGCTGCTGTTGGTGTCATACCCAGTAGTGCTCAGGGCTTACTTTTGGCTCTGCACATAGAGATCAATCCTGGCCAGGCTTGAAGGACCAGATGGACTTCCCAGGGAGTGAACCTGGGTCAGCTGCATACACATCCTTACCACTGTACTATCACGATCACTCCGGACTCTATAACCTCTAGTTTTTATTTATTTCTTGGGTGCTCAATGTTTACTCCTGGCTCTGTGCTAGTGATTACTTCTGGTGGAACTCAAAGAACCTGATGGAGTGCCAGAGTGAAAACAAATTAACAATCTACAATGCAGGTGCCCTATTTTCTATACTATTACTGACTCTAATCTTTAGTTTTAAGGAATATTTTTGACCCTATTAAACTTAAGAAAAAGATTAAAAAAAAATTGTTACTCTTTTTACCCTTTCATCAATATAGGGCTGCCAAAAAGATTTCTAAATATTTAAGAAGCCAGGTCTGGGGCTGGAGGAGCACAGCAGTAGGGCATTTGCCATCTATGCGGCCAACCCGAGACAGCCTAGGTTCGAGTCCCAGCATCCCATATGGTCTTCTGAGCATGTTAGGAGCAATTTGTGAGTGCACAGCCAGGAGTAATCCCTGAGTGCCACCAGGTGTGACCCGGACAATCCCGAAAAAAAGCCACTTCACCTTCAGAACTTTTAAAAGTTTTCTCTAATGAAAAAATAACTGTTATGGACAAAAGCAAATGTACAAAAAATTTCTGGGTTGACTGAACATATATTACAATTCGGGGGTCCTCAAACTTTTTAAACAGGGGGCCAGTTCACTGACCCTCAGACCATTGGAGGGTCTGACTATAGTAAAAACAAAACTTATGAACGAATTCTTATGCACACTGCATATATCTTATTTTGCAATGAAGAAACAAAACAGATACAAATACAATATGTGGCCCGCGGGCCATAGTTTGAGGACCACTGTTTACATGAATATAGCTAATTGATATTAACTTTGTCTTGGCTGAAAACAATTATGATCAATTGTGTCAACAATACTATAGCTTTTAATGTTAAAGGAGTTGCATAAATTTGTGGCTTTGGATTGTTTTGTGTACTGCTAAGAAATATAATGTACTACAATCTGGGGGCTCGAGGGACAAAGTAAATGTGCATGTATTTTGTTTTATTTTTCTTAAATTATTTTTGGCAGAAAATTCAAAATTAAGGTGTCAGCAAGAGGATTTCTTTGAGAATTCTGTTTATGGATGATTGCCTTCCCACTGTAACTTCATCTTGTCCTTTCTTTGCATCTTTGTCTTCAATAAAATTTAAAAAAACAAACAAAAAACAATTTACTTGCCTATGCTCCCCTTCTATTCTCAGCAGAGTGGATTTACAAACAATTCCTAGATTCCTAGCAATTCATAAGAGCATTGTAGCATTATAAAAACTGTTAGTTGAAACTTTTAAGCCACTTCAAATTCTTGAAAGATTAACACTTTAGAAAGGTTTGACTTTCAACTCAATTGCACTACTCATGACTGCAGTGTTTAATGACATCAGTGCCTTAAACAAAAAATTAGGAAAGAATCTACTTCATATCAGGAAAAAGATTATTTAAAAAATCAAATACTAGGGCCAGCGAGATAGCATGGAGGTAAGGTGTTTGCCTTCCATGCAGAAGGACAGTGGTTCGAATCCTGGTATCCCATATGGTCCCCTGTGCCTGCCAGGGGCGATTTCTGAGCATAGAGCCAGGAGTAACCCTTGAGCGTGCCGGGTGTGACCCAAAAAACAAATAAACAAACAACAAAATCAAATACTGGTTTCATGGTCTTTTTTAGAGACATCTTTCAATTGAAGAGCATAATTATAGCCACTCAGAGTTAAAGTTGCATTCAAAATCATGATGACTGCATCCATTTTTTAGCTTTATTTTTTCCCAACTAGATGCTAAAATTCACATTATATCTTACCTTTATTAGTTAGCGAATCCTTATCTTCTTTAGTTGTAAACCAGGCTTGACTAACTGCTGAAACCTCCTCATTACCCAAAGGGGATATTTCATCTAGTTGCTCATTCTCAAGAAACTTAAATAAAAATAAAATAAAGAAAACAGCAGTTTAATTTAATACCAACCTGATTTATCCATTTATAATTAATATGCATTAGCTACAGTAAAAATTTATTCATTAATAGAAATATTTTCTTGCCTTTTTATTCTGTAATGTGAAACAAATTTATAATTTTAAAAAATGTGTTTATAGGGGCTAAAGTGATAGCACAGCAAGCACAGCATTTGCTTTGCATGCAGCTGACCCAAGTTTGATTCCAGGCATCCCATATGGTCCCCTGAGCCTACCAGGAGTTATTTCGGAGTGCAGAGCCAGAAATAACCCTGAGCATCACGTATGTAGCCCATAAACAAACAAAACAAGTGTTTATTTGTAAAATGTGACCATCACCAATCAAGAAACTGTACCAATAGTTTGAATTTTACAGACTATTAGGTTTCAAGGGATATTCTATCAAATATTTAAATCAACAAAAAATATCTAAAACCATGTACACATGAGTTCCTACAATGAAACAGAATTATTAGGTTAAGTGTTATGCTTGTTAATGTACTGACACATAATCTGCTGCTTAAATAGATATCTATTTAATGTATTATAATCTTTTGCTCAATTGAAAGGATTAACAGGCCAAATCAAAAGGCACTGCAAAGTCATGGGCTGCTCAATGTCTTCTTACAACTTAGTTTAGTTAACCCCAAGAGCTGATTTCTACCCACCAAAAGTACTTTTTAGAAGAACTATGTACAAAAAAAAGATTATTGTATTTAAAGTAGTCTTTTCTGAGAAAACTGAAGCTTAAAAACATTATCTTTACTGTATCTTACCTTAACATTCAACCTTGAAAGGAAGACAAACAAAATGCTTTCAGTATACAATGTATCTATCTAAATATATATTATTTGAGGGCGTGTCTAAATCTTAATTTAGGTGATCCAGCGACCACTTCCAATGATATCTGGTTAACCAGCAGTTGGTCATTGCTGGGGAACAAGGATACAGGCGCTGTGAAGATCAGCAATGCTGATACTACCAATAAAACACCTAGAGGTGGTTGAGGGGATCAAAATCAGGTTCTTAATAAAGCAAGATATGTACCCATGACCACTTAAGACTTAGCCTTGTCTACAATATATTTAGGCAACTATCAGGTATTTTCAATACTTACATTCCTTATCTAATGAATTCTGAACAGAACTGTGTTTTAAGAGAGTTGGAGATTTAAAAAAAAAAGCAAAGATAATTATCAACATATGTACTAACCAAAATCAGGCATAGATCCATCAAAGGACGGCCAAAATATATGCTTAGTAATCTCTCTGCATTCAATCAACTATGTGGAAATAAGTATAATAAAAACAAGACTATTTCTTGAATAAGTAGAAAATTAACTCCTAATCTGAGGAGGCAGTGAAACAAAATTCATTCAGAAAGAGAAAACCTGTCAGTAGGTAACTAAAGCGTAAGGAGAGCAAAAATTAAGTTTCATGCTTATGGCTAGTGAGAATGAGTATCTGTGCATTTGTGAAACTTCATTTATTGAATCCATGGATAAAAAGCTACAAGTCACAAGAACAAAGTGAAATGTCTGGTTTGGGAGGGGCCACACAAGTAGCACATGCTCAGGCCTTACTGGCTCTGCGCTTAGGGATCACTACTGGGGTGGATGGGGACGACATACGGGGATCCAGAAATAGAGCCTAGGTTGGCTGTGTGAAAGACAAGGGCCCTACGCACAGTACAATTATTTTGGTCCTCCAAATTATTTGTTTCTGGGCTACACCCACGGTGCTTGGGTTACTCCTGCTTCTGTACTCAGAAATCGCTCCTGGTAGGTTCAGGGGACAAAATGGGGTGTTGAGAATCAAACCCAGTCCTCCATCCTGGGTCAGCAGCGTGCAAGGCAAATGCCTTATTGCTGTGCTATCACTCTGGCCCCTAAGTTAGGTATTTTAAAGGGTATTTATCTAGCCTTTTAATCAAAGAATTTAAAGTATTTTCATTAATTTTGGCAGAAGTTGTAGGACATTTAAAAGATCTTTATATAACAAAAGTTTTGACCTGATACTCTCCAATCTTATCTTGTGAAAAAATGCATATAAATAGCAAAAGAAATGGTACTCTCATAGCTACATCTGTTATAATTTAAATTCACTTGAGGGTCCAGAGTGGTGACACAGCTGTAGGGCATTTGCCTTGCACGTGGTTGACCTAGGACAGAATGCAGTTCTATCCCTGGCGTCCCATTTGGTCCCCAAGTCAGAATCAATTTCTGAGCACACAGCCAGGAGTAACCCTAGTGTCACTGGGTATGACCCAAAAAACAAACAAACAAAAATTTACTTGAAAGAACTAATTTCCATTCAGTGGATTAGAGAATACATGCAACCTTTCTTTTTTTTTTTTTTTTTTTAAAAACATTTCATGTTTTATTTACTTTTAAAGGATATTTTTTTTTTTTTACTTTTTTTTAAAGGATATTTTCTTTCTTTTTTTTTTTTTTGGTTTTTGGGCCACACCCATTTGATGCTCAGGGGTTACTCCTGGCTATGCGCTCAGAAGTCGCTCCTGGCTTGGGGGACCATATGGGACACCGGGGGATCGAACCGCGGTCCGTCCTAGGCTAGTGCTGGCAAGGCAGACACCTTACCTTTAGCGCCACCGCCCGGCCCACATGCAACCTTTCTTGATCCACCCACCCACCCACCCATCCATCCATAGCTTGTGAGTAAAATAGCTAAAAAAGTTTTATGTACCAATCAATTTTTACTAGTAATACCAAACAAAGTTATTTAACAGCTCAATGTTATGAAGAATGCATATATATCATGTGGCAACAAAAAAGAACCAATCTCAAAAGGAATAATTTAAAATTCTGTCTTTGCGGGCCCAGAGAGACAGCACAGCGGCGTTTGCCTTGCAAGCAGTCGATCCAGGACCAAAGGTGGTTGGTTCGAATCCCGGTGTCCCATATGGTCCACCGTGCCTGCCAGGAGCTATTTCTGAACAGACAGCCAGGAGTAACCCCTGAGCACTGGCGGGTGTGGCCCAAAAACCAAAAATAAATAAATAAATAAATAAATAAATAAATAAATAAATAAATATTCTGTCTTTGCTTATAAATCACACTGTTATTGGGAAATGAATGAAGCCATGTATTAAGTTTTGTGGTTGTTACATTATTAAATATGGCCTCATGATTTCGGGGTATGGGATTGGGCCACACCTGGCGGCACTCAGGTGTTACTCCTGGCTCTGCACTCAGAAATCACTCCTGGCAGGCTTGAGGATTCGAACCACTGCCCTTTCCGGGTGGGCGATGTACACCAGCCTCATGATTTTTATTGCCTAAGTTATATGCAGAAAAAAATCTTATAATTAAGTAAAAAGTTACTATACCTGAATCTGTGTCACAGTTCCCTCTGTAATTTCATCATCTGCCACCTCAGTGGTTGCGGTCATGGTCACCTCAAAGCTCTGATCATTTTCTGAAACTTTAAGAAAAAAAGTCTGAATCCCAAAATGATGGCAGCCTAATTATTTTTTTAAATACATGAAAATATTCTAATTTTTAAAAAAAATTTTTGGCTGTATCTAGCACCACTCAGGGACTACTCATGACTCTGCACTCAGAAATTATTCCTAACAAATAAACAAAAAGAAATTATTCCTGGCAGTCTCGGGGGCCATATGGAATGCCAGGGATGGAATCAGGGTCAGCTGCATGAAAGTAATTTAGTGAAAAGTAATTAGAAAAATTTAAAGAGAAAATCTGAGTAAGCTTGTAAAGGTATAGAACTGTGTTTCATTCTAAAAAAGAGGCTGGCCTGGAGTGATAGTACAGAGGATAGGTTATTTGTCTTGCAAGTGGCAGACCTAAGTTTAATCCCTAGTATCCCATATGGTACCCAGAGCCTGCTAGGAGTGACTTCTGAACACAAAGCCCCGTTCTCATCATCATCAAACAAGACATCATCAGCTTTGTGTGGCTGTCATAATTAAATAGCATTTCATATTATTAGCTAAACAACTTAGAAATATGTTATAGCTGGTGTTTGCCAGTCTTTTAAAAATTATTTTTAGGGGCTATAGACAGAGCTCAATGAATGAATGAATGCTAATGAATACTTTGCTCTGGGTTGGAGTCAGGGTTCATATCACAGATCTGCATATCAGAGTACCACAGGGTGTGTGATCTATATAACACATATATAGTTTTCCTTCTGATTTATTTTCTATAATTCACTTAATTCCTTCCATTTTGCTGCAAAAGGTCAATTTTTCCCTCTCTTTGTTAGTATAAAGTATTGTGTGTATGTAAGTATGTCCCATAATCTATTGTTGGGTATTTAAGTTTTTATAACTGAGTCATTACAAAGAATCCTGCAATTTATACTGTAGTGCACAGAAGTCTGAGTTACAAATTTCACATTCTTTAGATAGATACCCAGAATATTATGGTATAATATTGTACTTTATTTTTAAAATTGAGGTATCTGGCAATGTTTCAATTGCAAATTAAAAAATCTCAAATTGTAATATTATAGTTATTTTATCTTTGAAATTTTAGTTATCTGGCAGTGTTACTATCTTAGTGCTTTAGGGACATGTATTGCTGGGGCCGAAAACCAGATCTTTTGTAATGCACTTCCAGGCCTTTGAGCTGCTTACATGGCCCTAATTTTAGTTTTTTAAAGTTCTATTATGGTTCCCAAAATGCTTGCCCCAATCTATATTCTCACTTCGTGTAAGAGAGTTCCTTTTTTTGTCCTTCACTTTTGCCAGCACTTTTTGATGTATGTCATACTCACAAATATGGGATATCTTACTGTTGTTTATATTACACATGTTCATAGGAATATGAGGATGAACATTTTCCATTTGTTTATGTGCCAGGTCTATCACCTTTGGTAAAATACCTATTTGGATAATCTGACCATTTTTAATTTGTTGAGTTGCCTGATGTCTAACTAAACTCAGCTGTATAATAAGCAACAAGTATCTTCCATTCATATAGGGTTTTTTTCCTTGTATTGCTGATATTCTCTTCTATGTGCAAAAACATTTTATATTAATAGTCCCAACTGTTTTTCTCTTTATTTTCCAGTGGTTGCAGGTAAATTCCAAAAGTGTTACCAACATTAATATAATAATAATATTCATCACAGAGATGTTACAGCTTTGAGTCTTAAGTTTAAGCCATCAATCTATTTTGAATTTACTTTTGGTATATAAAGATTTGATTTCATTCTTTTTCATTTAGTTGCTCGGTTCTCTAGCACAAAATATAGGAAAGAATTCTCTTTCTGTATTATACAGTCATGGCCTCTTTGTCACAAATTAAATATTGATATATTTATATTTGGGATCCACTATATTCCACTGATCTGCATACCTATTAATACTATTTGAACAATCATTAGTTTGAAGTTGGGTAACATGATGCCATTTTTTCTCCTTGTTTTACTTTTGCTATTTGGTTCAAAATAATTTTGGTACTTTTGCTTTATTTCCTTTAAAAATTTGCTGTTAACTACATTGTTTTTGTTAAGATGGTCATTTTAACTATATTAAAGTCTTTCTATACATAATCATGGATAACTTGCTTTTCATTTCTTTGTGTTCTATTTAATGGTATTCAATAGTGTCTTAATATTTTGTTCGTTAGCTTTTGGTATGGGATTACACCTATTGTACTCAGGGCTTAAACCTGGCGGACTCAGGACTGGCGCAACAGGGATCAAACCTAAGCCAGGCATGTGCAAGGCAAGCAATCTACCTGCTGCACTAAAGTTCCAGCCTTGACCGCTTTTTCTTTTTGCTCATTATTTGCGTTCTGAATATTAACTTTTCATTCTCCTACTTTACTGTTATCATTTATTATCAACAGCATTTTAGTGGACTAAGATATACAAGCATTGCATTTGCAGATAACTCACTTCTCATCTGATTCGTTTTATGCCTTCATGTTGTATAATTGCTCTCTAAGACTTCTCAAACTAAAGTTTAATTAAGGAATAAGCGTGAACTATCTTATTCTGTTTCTTAATTTAATGAAAAAATTCAGCTTTTTAACCATAAAGCTGAATTTTAAGTATATGAATTTCTTTTTGGTGTGTCTTTCCCAACAGTACTCAAGACTTATTCCTTGTTCTGTACTCAGGGATTATTCCTGGTTGTTGTGTGGTATCTAGTTCTAAACTAGGATTAGTTCAATGGGCAAGACAAGGGCCTTCACCCCTGTCTCCAGATGCCAGTACAGGGGTGACAAACAAGTTTGACACAAAGAGCCAAAAATTTAAACTGTGAAATTCCAAGAGCCACACCACGCAGTGACCTGCCAAAACAGGCAAACACTCACACAAAAGCATATAATTTTAACAATAATATATTAAACACATACTGCATTTTGCCATTTTGAGTGAGGGTAAAATCCTGCAGTGATGGTGAGGGTGTGCTGCGTCCTCCACACTAAGAACTAACAGCAAGATGTGACACAACATGTGACACAGGGGTCCCCCCACTTGCTGGCCCATGCAGTTGTTTTCGAGGGATGGGAGACGGGATGACGCAGCCTGGGGGCGGGACTACGTGCTCGGAGATCTCTCCTCAGAAGCAGAACAAAATCCAAACTTGGCAAAGAGCCACAGTATACAAAATAGTGATAAGAAGCAAAGAGCCGCATTCATTTTGGCCGTGAGCCGCATGTCGCGTGTTCGCCACCCCTGCGCCAGTATATGACATTTATTGTAGTATGATATGCTGTTTTATAATTTTTCTTATAAATGTTGACTACTGTCAACAGTTTCCTATGCAACTATACTGATAATGATCATCCTTTCTTTTGCTGAGAATATTCATTTGAAAACGTTGAACATTCTTTGCATCCCTTGAATAAATTCCACCTAGTCATAGTATCTGACCCTTTTCAATTATTGTTTAATTTCACTTACTGGTATTTTGTTAAGCATTTTTACATTTATGTTCATCACATAGTGATCTATAATTTTCACTTTGTGTGATATCCATGTCTGGTTTTGGAATAAGAGTAATAATAGCCTCATAAAATGTAACTGAAAATAGTAGAGTATTAGAATTAAACTACTAGGGGCTAGTCAAGAGTATAAGTTAGGACCCTTACATGCAGCTGACCCAATTTGATTCATCACCAGTACATAAGGTCTTCCATACAGGGCCAGACTGAACCCAGAGAGAAGCAGGGTATGGTCCAAAACCAAAACCACCCCAAAAAACAAGAGGGCAAACTAAATCAGACAAGACTAGTAATGCCTGAGTATAATCTTATAAAAATGAATTGACTACTCTATGCCTTGGCTTTTCACTTATAAAAGAGAAACAATAGTAATAATATAAAATATGCTTTTTCAATAAGGGCATATGCTTCTAGGGGGAGAAAGTTAAAAACTATTCTGTTTATTTAAAAAAAAAGCAAAGCGATACATATAATACATTAAAAGTTATTATCTATGGCATTCAAATTTCATTGGGAGAACAAAGTCAATAGAAAAATGTCTAAAAGGGGCTGGAGAGATAGCATGGAGGTAAGGTGTTTGCCTTTCATGCAGAAAGTCAGTGGTTCAAATCCCAGCATCCCATATGGTCCCCAGTGCCTGCCAGGGGCGACTTCTGAGCATAGAGCCAGGAGTAACCCCTGAGCGCTGCCGGGTGTGACCCAAAAACCAAAAGAAAAATGTCTAAAAGGCACCTTGTGGACAGAGGACAGTAATAATAAAAAAGATTAAAAAGATTAGACATATGCAGAAGAATTTAGAATTTGCTTGGTACATAAATAAGCACTTATAAGGATTCTTCTGGCCCGGAGCGATAGCACAGCGGCATTTGCCTTGCAAGCAGCCGATCCAGGACCAAAGGTGGTTGGTTCGAATCCGGTGTCCCATATGGTCCCCCGTGCCTGCCAGGAGCTATTTCTGAGCAAACAGCCAGGAGTAACCCCTGAGCACCGCCGGGTGTGGCCCAAAAACTAAAAGCAAAACAAAACAAAGAGGATTCTTCTGATTTAATAGAAAGAAAAACAATGGACCTAACCCTGTTTTGAAATGCCAGCTCAACTTCTGAAGAGCTGAAAATTGCTCAAAATTTATTTCAAAAGGGATATCTATATAAGTGATAGACAACTTACGTGGAAGTGCAACAACTGATATGCAAGGAGTAGAATCATCAATATTCTGGTCATCCTCAGAAGACAAACAGAGTCTTTTATGTGGTGGTTCGGTACTATCTTCAGAGTCTATTTCATCAGTTTCTAACAAAAATAAAAACAACTTCAAATCTCCAAATAAAGAAAAAACAAATCTTCAATAAACAATCTTACTGATCTGCTTAGTTTAATTAAATCCAATCTTGTAATCAATATTCTAAGGGACACTGGCTTGCTTTCCTATATCTAGTGCAGTTCTTGGTTTCTATTCTTATGACAAGGAATTATGAGAAACTTCACTTCTACACTATTAATTGCCTGGCTTCCCAAATACTTCATATATAGAGATAAGTACTCATTATTTAATTCATTCACAAATATTTATCTAATGTCTGTGTTGGAAATGCTAAAAACGCACCAAGTACACAATGAAAGACATAATTAATAATAAAAACCAAAGATTATAGACTATTTAAAATTAGTGTAATAAGAGATATAAAAAATGGAACAAATAAATTTTTATACTAGCAGAGTAAAAAGACCTTGATTTAAATCATAGATGAAGGTTTCCTGAAGAGGTCTTTAAGTTCAATGATAAACAGAAAGAAACTAAAAGAAAATAGTTGCTAGCATAGGAATATGTATAGTGAAGCCAAGATGTAAATGTTAAAGGCATATTAGGAAAATAGAAATCAACATGAAAGCTGTGATGTAGCTTAAACAGCTAGAGCTCAGGTTTTGCACTCAAAAGTTTGATATCGAGCATTATGCGCATGTGGTCTCCCAGTATGCATGGAATGACCCCCCTTCATTGCTTAGCGAGTCAGGTGAGGCCAAAAATCTAAACAAATAGAACAAAATAAAACACTGTGAACTGCTACAACATAGATATGTTAAATATAGAAAGCGAATGAGGCTGAAAGAAAAACTGAAATGATATGTTGTCTATATGGTCCCCCATAAGAATTAAATTCCATCCTAAAAGCCTTAAGATTTATTAACAATCATCTTAAAGCTTTCGTGTATCATGACCAATGCTTTCAATAGTTTGAAAGATAAATTAAAAGGTACAAAATTATTAAAATTCAATCATAGCTATCCAGGTGAGAAATGAACAATTTGAACAAGAGGGCCTGGTTACACAGAGGAAACAACGGACTCAAGTAACAATATGTCGACAATGGGTAGGTGGTGCTGGAGGTATGGTGTCTGCCTTGCAAGCGCTAGCCAAGGAAGGACCGCGGTTCGATCCCCCGGCGTCCCATATGGTCCCCCCAAGCCAGGGGCGATTTCTGAGCACATAGCCAGGAGTAACCCCTGAGCGTCAAACGGGTGTGGCCCAAAAAAAAAAAAAAAAAAAAAACAAACAAACAAAGAAAAACAATATGTCGACAATTTTTCATGCTACAAGATACAATGAATATGAAATATAAATGCATTACTACTCATTTGTATAATATGGAATACCAAATAATGAAATCAACTGGGAAAGAAAAGAGGTTTGTGAATTTTTTAGAATTGTTTAAGACATGTGAAATGTAAAATATCTGTGAGAAAAACACAGAAAACTAAAATAAAGATAAGAAATTTAGTCATTCTGATGGGTAAGTATCTCAGTTAAACCACCAGTCTTAAGAAAGTAATCTGGGGATTTTATTGGATAAACAGAGATGACAGAATGAAGGCTGAGTAATGAACTAGAACCAAAATAAACAAGCAAAGAACTAGCAAAATTGTATCAAAGATGGAATCTGAATTCAATTACAGGTGACAATGCTAACTCTTACTGAAATAATCAAGCAAAATTCTCTAACGGTTTAAAAAATAGTTGATCTTATTCACAGTGGGAAGGATCACTTTATTTTATACGATCTATTACATTGTTGGTATTAAATGTTATCGGAGAAAATGTATTAGTTATTCCACCTTAATTTTGGAGACTCAAATATGCCTAGTCAATTTATAAATGTTCAAAAGTATAGTTATTTTAATAACAAACGTAACGAAAATTAACAATATGAGCTGATTTACGATCCAAAGATGGCTTCTTTTCAGCTGTCCTAAAAACTTTTTATTTGGATAAAGATCAAAGGTGAATGAAATCCTTAAATTAAAAAGATGCACAATTTTTTAAGTTCTCCTACCATTCTGAGGACAGTGAAGAATGAGGTTCCCGTCTGTATCCTGAGTCAAAGTCACTGAGTTCACAGTTTCTACTGTTACTGTGTCAGAATCCTCTTCAACTGTGCTCATACTCAAATCTGTACAATCACATACTTGCCATTACGATTAAAAAAAAAATCACTTCTAAATAGGAAAATCAAGTAATCCCCAAGAACATCCTCCTTTTTAGCCCTCCAAAAAGCAAAACATTAATCCCCAGACTTGGGTAACTAATACTCTGTGTAAAATCGCAATGATAACTTTGATTTTAAAACATTTTTGTTTATATTCACTATTCAAAGTTAGATGCATCAATCTACAGGAATCAGAATTATGATTAATTAAAAATACTGAGTCTTCCCCCCAAAAGTTACTAGACTGCTTTGCAACCTTCCCTAATTAAAAATACTGAGTCTTCGCCCCAAAAGTTACTAGACTGCTTTGCAACCTTCCCTTTTCCCAAATATATCTGCTTTACTTTCCCCCCAAAAACAAAATTCCCATGGCAGTAACTTTTCAAAAAGAGTGACCATATATACTGAAAAGAAACTAATCTAGATTGTCTATTACATTAGCAAATCTACTTTCAGTGGGTTTTTTTTTGGGGGGGAATAATTACAGGGACTGCAAAGCATTGCTCAGTTCACTAGTACAGGCCAGCTTAGGAGCCCAGGTGGTAATCAGGAATAAAAGTCAGGGCCTTCAACGTGCCACTAAAACTAACTAACCAACTCTGGTTACTGGGGATGAGGGATATGGCAATTCAGACTAATTTGCCTTACTATTTTTTTTTTTTTTTTTTGGTTTTTGGGCCACACCCAGCGGTGCTCAGGGGTTACTCCTGGCTGTCTGCTCAGAAATAGCTCCTGGCAGGCAAGGGGGGCCATATGGGACACAGGGATTCAAACCAACCACCTTTGGTCCTGGATCGGCTGCTTGCAAGGCAAACGCCACTGTGCTATCTCTCCAGGCCCGCCTTACTATGTTTTTAATAGTTAACAACATATCTATCTATCCTTGACTAAACTGATTTTGGGGGGGGGGGGCGGCACACCTGGATGCAGGGGATCTAACCTGATCAAGCATGTGCTAGGCAAGTGCCCTATCTGCTGCACCGAACTCTTTTCTAATTGAAGGTAAACCTTTAGAAGTAGAGAACCGGTTAGTTGCTTTTAAAGTATTCTCACCTACTATTATTTTCCTCTAGTTCAGAAAGACTGACCAAACTTAACACCCATTAGTAACTGGCACGAAAAAAAATGTACCATAATTGATAGTCTGGCTATAGTCATTAGGTCACTATTATATTATTCACTGAAGTTCTGTTTCAATACTCAACTTTAGAGTCTTATTCATATACATATATGGATTTCTCAACTAATGGAATACATACAGCCTTGATATGATTAATCACTCAAATATTTATTTGGCTTTATATATAATTTTCTCACAAAGATATCATTATACAAATCCATTTTCCTTTGAGAGAGAAAATTCTACCAACACTTACATGGTTAAAAACAGTGTTCTTAAACCCAATTTTTTTTTAAACTCAACAAATTTGATTACATAAATTACTATTTTAAAAGGACATAATTTGAAGCCTGGGTTGTAGCTCAGTGTTAGAATGCACTGGCCCTGGACATGATAGCCAATACAGCAAAATAAATAAATACATAAATACATACATACATAAATAAATAAAAAAGACATCACTGATTTCACAGTGCTAATGTGCCATTCTCAAAGATAGATAGTAGTATGGTCTAATTTGGCTAAAATCTGAAGACTTACCTAGAAAACAGGTGGATCAGCTACTGCCCTTCCCACAGAAACAGATCGCCTTCCCTTAATCACCAGCATCACTTTCATGTTATCCAGACTGTTTTTCCTCCATGTGCCTACCTCTGTGATACTCTGAAAAAAAAAAAAAAATCAGAAGTATTACTAATAAGGCTTTCTAAGAATAAACAATTGCGCTCTAACAGTACACTGAATAACACTCTAGCTTTTAAATCTTTGTGGTTTCTCAACTAGAAAAGAGAACAAACCAGTTATTCTTTGAAATAGATCTTTTGGAAATCAACTTCTAAAATTTATCTTTTAATGAAGGAAGAAATGATATTAGACCCTACAACAAAATTTATATATAAGCACTATCCACTATCCTTCATCAGGTAAACACTCCTGAAAAAAAAGTTAACTATGTTAGTTATCACCATTAAGTAAAGTGACATGTGTCAACATAGTACAATAAATATTATCAGTAATGTATTGATTATAATAAGTTATATTATAATATATAAAATAAATATAAATTTATATTATATTATAATAACTTACCAATACCTCTCTTCCTAAATATGTATATTTCAAACCAGATATATTTCAAACCATTTATTTTTCTTTTTTTTTTTCTTTTTGGTTTTTGGGCCACACCCGGTAACACTCAGGGGTTACTCCTGGCTATGCGCTCAGAAGTTGCTCCTGGCTTGGGGGACCATATGGGACACCGGGGGATCGAACCGCGGTCCGTCCAAGGCTAGCGCAGGCAAGGCAGGCGCACCTTACCTTTAGCGCCACCGCCCGGCCCCAAACCATTTATTTTTCTACAAAAAACATTTGACTTGCAGTTGGCTGACCCAAGTTTAATTCCAGTTAGCACTGCACATAGTATCTACTGCAAGCCCCACCAGTAGTGTTCCATAAGTAAAAATGGTCCTCTGCACCAAAATAAGTTAAAAAAAGAGAGAGAAAATATTGTACAGTATAGGTGGAATACCCCAACCAAAGCTTGTTGGAAAGAAGAAAATAATTGATTGGGCCAGAAAGAGTTAATTACAAGCAAGTTCTTTAAATCAGGGTAACTGTTTTTTTTTTTTTTTAAAGTAACTCACACTAGAGCTTCTGCTGTTTCATGAGCATAGTCCTATCAACAAATGTGTATCAAATGCCTATTATATGTCAAAGATTCCCTAGGTACAGGGATAAAGTGGTCATACTCATCAGTTCTGAGAGGAAGATGATTTGAGCTCAATTTGAGCTCAATTTTCAATGGAACATGCAGTACCAGGGGATTAAACCCCAGGCTCCTGCTCTTAAAGCATACACTTCAGCAACCACTGAATTATCTTCTGGATCCCACTCCTTTTTTTGGGGGGGAGGGGCAAATCCAGTGGCACTCAGGGGTTACTCCTGACAGGGTGGGGACCATATGGGATGCCCTGAGATCGAATCTGGGTCGGCCACGTGCAAGGCAAACGCCCTACCCAATATGCTATGGCTCGCTACGTATGTTTCCAATTCACTTTCCAACTAGTCTGATCTGATTTTATTTCTAATTTAATAAGTAACACATTTTGATTCAAATTCAAAAGATAAAAGTGGTTGTACCTAAAGTTCTATTTCTGCCTCACATTGTCTTTCCCCAAGCTTTTCACCTTGGAGATAAATACTACGCCATCTTTTATCTTTTATAGCCTTTTCTGCAACTAACTTGTAAGTGAGCATTTTATAGTACTAACAATTGTCCCACATATTTTTATTAGATACACAGCACCTACATTCTAACCACTAACTACTACTAAACAGTGTCTTTATAGACAATTTGTTCATAATGGATTGGCTTTAAGATTGGAAAAATGATTACTTCCACTAAAATGTTACATAAATGTTATGCATTTATTGCTTAAGTTTTTTTTTTTTTTGGTTTTTGGGTCATTCGGTGACGCTCAGGGGTTACTCCTGGCTTGGGGGACTATATGGAACACAGTGGGATCGAACCACAATCTGTCATAGGCTAGGGCGTGAAAGGCAGATGCTTTACCTCTAGCGCCACCACTCTGGCCCCTCACTATGCATTTTATACTGAACACATTCTGCACATTAAAATCTTGGGTATATATATTTTATGGGTAAAAATGTTCTTAAACTAAAAATATGAAACGATTAGAAGCATATCAATTCATCGGATACACTCATTTGTGGAGAAATGTTATACATGATGCCTTAAGAAAATTGACTTCTAACAAATTACACCTTTTAATATAGATAAGCTTCTATACATAGAGTGAGACTCTTCCTATTTCTAACATCTCGATGCCTTTGCAATGTACAGAAGTATTTTTAATATAGATCTAAGAACATTAAAAAAACTTTACAGATTCTCAACATTTAATGTGTGTGCAACTATCTTAGACACTTGTTTCATGTTAGTTTATTTTTACAGGTGTAAAGCAGTCCATTATAAAGCCTGCCTGGCATACAAATTTACTGCGACATTAAAATTAGAGCTTGTAGATACTTAAGAGATAAATGGGAAAAGAAAGAAAAACAGTTTATGGAGGACTAATGTCATTGATTTAAACCCCAGTAATATCTAACCTTAGAAGCACACTCTTCTCTCCTATTATCTTGGATAGAAAGGAAATAACCTATCAAATTACTGTAAAAACAAAAAAGGGCCCTGGTTGGGGCTCAGGAAGATCACAATCCCAGCCAAGAGACCCGAATTTGATCCAGGCACTGGGTTACAAAGAAAAAGAACGAAAATTTTAACAATTTGAGAACACGTATCTTCTCTAAAAGAAGTCTCTACCAGACATCATTTCCTATACATACTGCATTTCAAAACTTAAATCCTAACTCCAAAATGTTATGTTTCCCTTTAAACGTAGAAAAACCTGAGCACTCCAGAAGGAAAAAATATTTCTGTAGCAAATATTATTATTCATTTGACTTCTGAGGTATGGACATAAAAGTTCTAAGAGGGCACTATCTAATAACTACTATTACCTGAATAATCAGGGCTCCCTCATTTTGCTCAAGGTAACTAATTTGACAGCGATTCTCCATCATTTCCTCTACAAATCTATATTGCCTGAGCCTATCAACTAAAATAGACAGACAAAAAAATAACCAAAGAAATCGCTGGTGTATAAAAGTCAGGATCCAGGCCGTTAAAATGATAAAACCATTACAAAATATCAAAACATAAAATGGGGCATTTCTTCAAAACTGAAACAATTTCTTTTCACCTAGAAAAGCTGGTTTTCTCCCTGGTTACCAGAAGGTTACCAGAAGGGAAAGGGAGGGTCTGGGGAAGGGGGGGGAAGATGGGAGAGGACCCAATTCTCTGAGAAGTGTACGACACTTAGGGTGCTTATCTTATACGCAGCCAACCTAGAGCCCCTGCACCATATTGTTGGCCAGGAGTGATCCCTGGGCACGGAGCGAGAAAGGTAGAGAAAAATCCCCAAAACCGATTCTCACTCAGACCATTTCAACACAATAGTTATTTGAATGACTTCCCTCAAATTTCCAATAAAGATATCTAATAAAAATTTTCCACACCATTACAATCCCTGTGCATCAACACTCGAGAGCTCTTTCACAATTCAGTGATGCTACAGTCTTCGGAATTCTTAAAAAAGAAAATCTATTTTTTCAACTAAATAATTCTCAACGATTGTCTGAAACACGGTCTTGTTTTTTGTTTTTGTTTGTTTTTTAAAGCCGGTTCACTGAAAGCATCAGAAAAGGTGAGGAATTCTGAAAGAAAACAAAACTTAAGGGAGAGCAATTAAGGGCTGCTTAGAAAACCCTTAACCTCAACGGTGAAGTCTTTTCTCGGAAAAGTAACGCTAAGTCTAATCACCAAAGATCAAAAAGAAACAAACAAACAAAAAACCCCAAAAGCCCCGAAATCTTTCTCTGAGAGAGGGGACACAGGGGCGAGAGAAGAGAGCCATCCTCCTGCAGGTCAGCTCGGCCGAACCAACCGCACGCGCACCCTCCGTCCCCTTGAGGAGACGGCTGGCAGACACACTCCGTCTCCAAAGACGACCAGAAGGGATCCGGGCTCAGATCCCGGGGAGCTATCGTCCCGCTCCCATCCACACCGGTCGTTCCACGCGCAGAGACCCCAGCGCCTCCTGCAGCCCAGAGTGCGGCCGCTTCTTCCCCGCACAGCTCACCTCCGCGGGAGACTCGGCTGCCGGCCGCCCAGCGCGGCCCCCGGTGCTCGCGGTCCAAAGGAGGCGCCGCCTGCTGCCGAACTTGCCGGGACGGTGCTCGGCCCCCGGACCCACAGTCCCCGCCCGGGCTCCTCGGCGACTCGACCCGCCGAGCGCTGCGGGAGGCGGAGGGCGGCGCGCAGGGGGCGAGTCCCGAAGGCAGCGAGGTTGCGAAGAGCCAGAAACAAAACCCCAAAAGCGAAAAACCAGGGGGGCCGAGACCCGCCCAACTCTCCCCCCACGACGGAAAGCCAGGCTACGCGCAGAAAAGGCAACAAAGTAAATCGCTGAAGAACGCCCGAAGGAAGCGAGCGAGGGAGCGCGGGAGGCCCCCTCCGCGCCGCGCCAGGTCCGACTCCTTGGCCCACCCCACCCCCAGGGGTCCCGGCGCCATTGAGCTCCTCCGGAGCCGCCGCCATTTTCCGCCCCCGCCGGATCGCGGCCGGGCCGGGCGACTCGCTCGCTGCCCAGTCCCCGCCGCAGGCCCGGCCCGAGCGTGCGGGCCCCGCGGCGAGCGCGTCCCCAAGGCCCGGCTCCGCCCGCGGCGCCCTGCAGCCGACTCCCAGCGCCGGCCGGCCGGCGGGAGCAGTCGAGGCGGCCGGGGGGGCCGGGCCGAGCGGGCGGGCGCCGCTGGGCGGAGCGGCCCTGGCGGCGGTTGGGACCTGAAGGTTCCATCGCACTTACTTCCTGTTTTGGGTCCGGGCACTTGGGAAGAACCAGGATGGAGGCTCCGCAAAATACCAGGATGGAGGAAGCGGCCGCGGGCGAGAGTGGCTGCGGCTGGTGTGAGCGAGCGCGACGAGCCACCGGAAGCGGAGCTACGGCCGCGCCCCGCCCCCGGCCCCCGCGCGCCCCCTCGCTCCCGCCTCTCCCGGGGGGCGGGCCTGCGCGCGCTGTCGTCACTTCCGGTCGCCGCCCCGCGCGCGAAAAGTGGCCGTTTCTGGGGAGCTTTCAGCTGTGTCTGTGGTAACAGTTACTGACAAGACGTTGCATTTTCCTCCTGCCAGGTGCTCCACTCCCGCTGCTGTTGTTACAGAGAAGGTCTTAATCCTTTGGCGCAGGTGTGAATTTCGGATTCAGAGGACACAGGAGAAACAATATTCTTTTTTTTTTTTACCCCGGAGTTCAAAGCAAGGAAGAACTGCAAAAGCTGTTTGTGAGTGCAGAGAAACCAAGCAGTTGGATTTCTGGCTTTTAGCAACGTCTTTGCCATGTTTGCTTACATCGGAGCGTGCAATGTTAATTCTTGCTCCATGTGAGAAACTAGGAAGGTGCTAGTTAGAGAAGATCACAGTACTCAAGCCCTGCGCTGGACCCGGTGTTCAATCATTGCTGAATCATGATCAAAGGGATTTTGTGTGTGTGTGTGTGTGTGTGTGTGTGTGTGTGTGTGTGTGTGTGTGTGTATTTTTTTTTGAGCAGTTCCAAGGTTTTGAAAACTGGCAAGTTGAATGATTTGAACTCACATCGAATTTCAACGCTCATTTTATACTTTATAGATCCAGCCTTACTGACAGTCCTTTTGGGCGACACTCGTGATGCTCAAAAACTGGTGATCCTTGATATGGAGGACATTATGCAGAGCTTGGGGTGGAACTCTAGTGGTGGTTGGTGTGGTGGTGATATCTCTCTGGCACTGTTCTGTTTTTACTCACTACAGTGAAACACTACAGTGTCACATTCCTTGAAAAGGTCTAATCGTACGTAGCTATCAAAGATTTGGGAACTCAAGCATTAGGTCACCTACTTTGTAAGTGTAAGGCCCCGAATAAGTAATGAATGTGGCAAGTATTTGTCCCTTTGTTATATTAACAGTTACAGATATTTTTTGCAATTTGGTTTTCCTTAACTCTTGACTTCACTTACAAATATGCTTACAAGTATATCTGAAACACCAGAAGTAAACTGCAGATTGTTCCAGGTGTAGAAAGATGCTTGCTTAGATTTTTAAGCCAACCCTGTATAGGATGAAATAGTGCAGGAAAGGGGAGCAAATTGAAGATTGCAATAAGTGTAGCAAAAACGGTGATTTTAGGCCAACCCTATATGGTTATCAAAAGTAGTATGCTATTCATTAAGGGTAACTTGTCTTTGGCCATTTGTTGATCCCTTGCTGAATTTCTTTATATTCCCAAACATTATAGTATCATTCTGTATCTATTTCTTTCCTTTTTTACTGACTTCTCTCAGCATGACGCCCTCTAGTTCCAGGTAGCTAAAAATTGCATGATTTCATCTTTTCTTTTAGCCTTTGTGTGTTTATGTCACAATTCCTTGATCCAGTCATTTGGTCACTGAGGTTATTTACAATCATTAGATATGTGTTACGGCTTCAATAAACACTTAGGCTAAAATGCTTTTCCAAAATAGTGTTTTTGGGCTCTTGAGGTAGATGCCAAGTAGTAACAATGCTGTGTTGCTTGGAAGTTCAATTGTTAGATCTTTGAGAACTGTCCATATTGTTTACCAAACAAGCTACAGCAATCTACTTTTCCACTAGCAGTGGATACGTGTTCCTTTTTTTCCACATCCGTGCAACATGGCTTTTTTTTTCTAAGTCTGTAGCTATCTCACTAGTGTGAAGGCATGTCTGATAGTTTTTATTGAGACCAATGTGAATTACAAGTCTTTCACAATTGTATTCAGTTACTTAGAGACAGTGAATTAGGGCTATTCCCACCCCCTGTGTTGACCTCCCTCCACATAGTTCTCAGCATGCATCTCATACCTCTGTCCTTATACCCCTAGATTGCTACTGGAACAGGTCCATTTTGTGTATAGCTTGTTATAGTCTGGGTCTCTTGATTCTACTGTTGTTGACATTGGTTTGAGTATATAGGGCTGACTTTTTTATTTCCACTCTGTGTTCCTGAAACTGCTTTGCCCCTGGGTCCCATCCACTTTTTTCTTTCCTTTTTTCAGTTTTTAGAATGATATAGAAATAATTTATTGTTTTTATTTATTTTTCCTGCAAAGTGGTGAAAAATTGTTGCTTCATGTATCTACTAGCCATCTATATGTCTTTTTCGTAAAGTGAAATATTTTATTGGGAAGGTACAGAGGAAAGAGAAGGAAAGGATAAGAAAGGGAGAAAATAGTGAGTTCAAGAGACTACATGAGCTTCTCAAAAGATGGATTGTGCCCTGTATATGACCTAGCATGAAAGGAGAAAAGTCCACATCTCAAGAGGGAAGATGCAGGTGATATGTACATGCAGGTACCATGTGGATGGGCCCAAGGAGCATATGTGCCTATCTGTATGTCTTTAGGTGTGAAACTAGAATAAAAACAGACTCTCAGACAAAAGTATTGAATTGAGAACCCAGAGAGAGACTCTTAGGTAGATGGACAGCTAATCTTTGACAAAGGAGCTGGATGTAAGAGAAGCAAGGAAGAGTCTTCCACAAATGGTGTTAGGAAAACTGACTTCTCCATTTGGGGGTCATTGGTGGTGGGAATGTTGCCCTGGTGAAGGGGAATGTTCTCTTTATGACTGAAACACAATTACAAACATGTTTGTAACCATGGTGCTTAAAGATATTACCAAAAAAAAAAAGAAAGAAAAGACATGAAGGCTAAATAATAGTACAAAGGGTTAGGCCATTGCCTTGAATGAGTTTATCTGATTAGAGTTTGATCCTTGGCATCCCATATGTTCCCTGAGCTCACCAGTAGTGTTCCCTGAGTGCAGAGTCAAGAGTAAACCCTGAGAATTACTTGGTGTGCCCCAAGAAAAACAAAACAAAATAAAAAAGAAATGATGGAATTTGCTTCCCCTCCCCCCATCCTGCCAGGTTCCTCTTTATCCTTCCCGCCATCAAAATGTGTTTATGCTCCCATTGGTTAAAATTGTTGTATTTGTACAAAAAAAAAAAAAATGAAGATGCAGAAATATAAAAAAAAAAAAAAAAGAAATGATGGCTAAAGTATAAAGACACTCCATAGGCTGAGAGACAATATTTGCCCACTGCTCCTCTGATAAAGGAGTCAAGGGGCTGGAGTGATAGTACAGGTGGTAGATCATTTGCCTTGCACGTGAATAACCAGTTTCAATCCTTGGCACCTCATATGGTCCACTGAGCCTTCCCAGAATCATTCTTGAGTACATTCTTGAGTAAACCCTGAGTACCACTAAATCACAAAAATAAACTAACCAAAAAGCAAAACCCAAGATACATAAAAGTATTTATAAAACTTAACAACCACCATTTTTAACAAAATGGGAGATGCAATGAACAAAACATTCCCTAAGGATATTTTCACATTCTTAACATGTAATCTAGCAGTTGTTCCCTACTATCTACCCAAATAAATTGAAAACCTGTGGCTACACAAAGACCCAAAGATATTTATAGTCATCTTGTTCTTTATTGGCAGAAAGTATATGTCCTTTTGTAGGTAAACAGTACAATGGATATATCCTCCACTAAAAAGAAACAAGCTGTATAGCCAAGAAAAGACATATTCCTTAAGTGCATATTACTAAATGAAAGAAAAATCTGAAATGACTACATGTATATTTCCTATTATATGGTATTCTAGAATGAACAAAACAGTACTCCCCCCCATTTTTTTTCAGGGCTTTAGGTCAGGTGTCCATATATAATTCTATTATCAAACCAGGGTTGGCCACATACAAAGCAGGTGTCTTACTCATTGTCTCTCCAGTCCTTGCTTTAAATCTTAAACTAATTTTGTTACTTAAAATGAGAGAAAAGCATGAAATAGCTAAATGCATCTTTGATGTATTTAAATACACCTTGGATTATATGAGCCAACAATTTTTAGTGCTTATGTGACAAGTGCTTTATATTAAACTCATTTAATGTTCTTATGTGCAAAATACAACAAGTGATTATAAGAAGTGAAAACACTTTAGATAGGCTTTTAAGAGAAGTGGAATATTTTGTTTTTCCACATAGCCAATAATTATAGTCAGAATTGAAGCATCAGATCCAGGACCTATGCTCTGAATATTCACCAAATATTCCTTGGCACTTCTCTTTTTAATAATGAAAACAATTTACTATCCAGTTTTCAGATTTTTTATTGATCTGGAAGATGTACATTTGACAGGTTTTCAAATATGAATAGCTGAAGTAATATTGCATCTATATTATTAATTTTATCATTACTAATCTTATTACTGAAATTTTTTTTTTTTTTTTGTTTTTTGGGTCACACTCAGCAGCACTCAGGGGTTACTCCTGGCTCTATGCTCAGAAATCACTCCTGGCAGACTCGGGGACCATATGGGATGCCGGGATTCGAACCAATGACCTTCTGCATGAAAGGCAAACGCCTTACCTCCATGCTATCTCTCCGGCCCCCTTATTACTGAAATTTTTTATTAATTACTAGCAAACTATTTAGTAGAATTCTTAGGATTTACTGTGGTATAACATGTATCATTGAATTGTCTTGGTGCTAGGTCTTCACACATGAAAATTTGCACTCTACTGCTGAGCTACATCCCAAGCCCCATGATACTTGAGTAAAAGTTTAAGCATACCAAGGAAGGAAGATATTTTATGGTTTTGAATATGAATCTTGATTTTGCTGCTAGTAGGTATGGCATTTCAAATCTCTGAGTTTTATTTGTCTTTATAAAAATAAGAATAATAAAATGTACCCCCCAAATTAAGTAGGTGACATCTTTTGCACAAAGCCTGACATGTGTAGTAAGCACTTAAAATTAGAAACTAATAACCCCCAACCAGGAAAGCAATTAAACTAAAGCAGTTCTAATGAAATAATAATTATGTAGGTAAAATTGTGAACAATAACATTTATGAGGAAGTGACTTCTAATTAAGCTCATTTTTCATAGTTGTTTTATATAGAGTTGTTTTCA
Source organism: Suncus etruscus (assembly GCF_024139225.1). Taxonomy (NCBI): domain Eukaryota; kingdom Metazoa; phylum Chordata; class Mammalia; order Eulipotyphla; family Soricidae; genus Suncus; species Suncus etruscus. The sequence continues at coordinate 102,071,075 of NC_064848.1, forward strand.
GTAAGACAGAAGATAAGGAGAACTAAATTAGTCTGGATTATTATTCTTTTCAGAATCTTAAGTGAGGTTGTACTCAGCAGTTTCCTTAAAATATGAAATTTATTCTCATAATTCTTCCCTTTTGGTGTAAATTTCATAACTACTTTTTCTTTTTTTTTTTGGTGGGGGGGTCACACCCAGCAGTGCTCAGGGGTTACTCCTGAGCTCTACGCTCATCTCTAGCCAGTACTTCCATGCATTTCATTAGTGATTGGCGGTTGATGAAAATTTCTTTTTTATGAAAGTTTGATAATGTACAATTTTTTTAAATATTCCTGGCAGGCTTGGGATATCATCTGGGATGCTGAGATTTGAACCACCTTCCCACTGCGTCTAAGGCAAAAATGCCTTACCACTGTGCTATCTCTCCGGCCCCTCATAACTACTTTTTTATGAAATCACTTGACTCTTGAGGAAGACAATTGGTTTTTTTTTGATATTTATTTATTACATATTTTTAAGTAAATCTGCCATGACAAAACTTGCATTTTCAGGACAGTATTAAAATTGAATTATCAGTGTAAAACCACTACTAACAGTTTAAATCCTAGAGCAACATCCTGCATATATATTTTTGCATATATATTTTGAGGTTATACCTACTCTTAATATATTAGAAATGTGTGTGGTCTTTAATATTCTAGGTTTTACTTAATTAAGAATTAAATATTTTATAAGAAAATAATAAAAATTTCTATCCCAAATGGAAGCTATAAAATATTTTAATAGACTAGTTCTATTAATGTTACTTGCTACATTTGCTAGTTATTTTCCAACTTTATTGGAAAAAAATAAAAAGCATAATTCTGTTGGATCATTTATAATATTTTCATGAGTTCCTCTTTTTGTTTGTTTTCTTTTTTCTTTTTGTTTTTGGACCACATCTGGTGATGCTCAGGGATTACTCCTGGCTATGTGCTCAGAAATCGCTCCTAGCTTGGGGGATCATAGACGCTGGGGGATTGAACCACTGTCTGTCCTAGGTTAGTATGTTCAAGGCAGATGCCCTGCCGCTTGCGCCACTGCTCTGACCCTTCTTTTTTGTTTGTTTTTGTACACATTCAGTGATATTCAGCAGTTACTCCTGACAGTGCACTCGGAGAACTGAGCCTGAGTCTGACACATACAGGGCAAGTGCCTTATCTGCTGTACTATCTCTAGCGCCAATACGTCCATGCATTTCCTTAGTGATTGGCAGTTGATGAAAATTTCTTTTTTATGAAAATATTATAATGTAATTTTTTTAAATACTTAGGGGAAGTCTGTTTTTCTCTCATGCTGTATTGTGTGAATCAGAAAAGATAGTTTTGTAGGAAAGAACTTTTGTTCAAAGTGGAAAAGTTACTGAGTATCTAGTTTTCTGTACAATTTCTGAGTCTTATTGATAATTACTGATCGGTATTGATCAGAAGGGCTTCCAGAAATTATGGAAGGGAAATGAACAAACTATCCCTCATTAGACCCAGGTACCAAGCCCTTTGAAAGTCCTTGTCTGGCTCAGTTCCTCCTCAGTTCATTTCTCTGTGTCTTTGTCACTGTATAAACTTTCTCCAATCTCTATTCTTTGTCAGTGTCTGATCTCCACATTCTCTTAATTCCTCAGTCTTGTTCAATTCCTCTCTATGCTGTCTTTCCATCCTTTTCTTTCTCAGTAATCTTTAAATAGAATATTAGCAAAAATGTATTCCAACTTCAACTAGGACTAGACAGCTAAAACTTAAGAAACTCAACTAAAATAAAAAAATTATTTTGGTTACCAAATAAAAGTTTTTTAATAGGGAAACCATATATTAATAACCCAAATAAGACTACCAAGTCTTAAGAAGAATATTAATTGGGTATTTAAAAATATTTTTTCTCTAGGGAATTCAGAGCTAGGTTTTTTTTTTTCCTTGAGAAGTACTTTGACCAGAATAGAACAGTGAAAATTCTTGCAGTGGAGAATAAGAGGTGGGAGGGCATTTGTTCAGCTAGTGGAACAAGTGTATTTGTAGAAAGCAAATGACCTACATAGAGTTTATCAAATAGTGAAAACAAAGCACTGATTAATGGTAAGCTCAGTCTCCCACAGACAATTGAGTTTAATTTATTCTTTATAAAGCTGGAACTTTGCACATGCCCAGATATGTCTGAACCTTCTGCCATATCTGCTTAGATTTGAAGCATGAGTTCACTAGTAGACACTTAAGAGTTAGCTGAAATTAAGAATTAGTATCTTAATTCAGAGACTGGCAATTGTTACAGATTACAGAAAAGAACTTGGGTAACTCTGGAATAAACCAAGAAAATAATACTTTTTGTTTGTTTGTTTTGTTTTTTTGGGCCATACCTGGTGACGCTCTCAGGGGTTACTCCTGGCTATGCGCTCAGAAATCGCTCCTGGCATGGGGGACCATATGGGACACCGGGATTCAAACCACCACCTGTCCTGGATCAACTGCGTGCAAGGCAAATGCCTCACTGCTGTGCTATTGCTCTGCCCCCCCCCCATAATACTTTTTATCTTAACTTTAATAAGTTGTTTTAACACAATATGTATTTGGTGCTATGATAAACATTATTGCCCTAATCACTCATTCATCTAGATATAGGTTTTCAAAACGGAAGCGTTGGATTTTTAACCAGCAGGTGTCCCTATTGTTCACCAAGTTTTTATTTGTTTTTAAATCTCAGAGTATATACAAATGTGCTTGAATTTTGTGGTGACAAGATATGGTAGACAAAGGGCAATCTCAACAGTAATAAAGTCAAAGTAATATGCTTTGAAATGCAAATATAAAAAGCCCTCTCATATTTAAAGACTTGTTATTGTTTGATTTTATTGTGTGTACAGTTATTTCTTGCCATGAGCAATAAAATGAAAAACAAAGAACCTGAGTAATATTCATCACTTCAGGAATTTGCATGTTTGTGATAAACTCATAAGTCACCAGCAGACTTGGTGTATATTTTGTTCCTACCACTATTTTAGGCCCAGGGAATGTGGTAGAATTCAAGAGACTTGGGGTTGATCTCAATGAATTTTAGTTAAGTAATTCAATTATATAGGCTTTTTTTTTAGCATACCTATACAAAACTCATGCCTAAAGTACTAATAAGCTAAATAACTTAAACAATAAATTTGCATATAATTAACAATTTAACGGAGAATTAAGACAAAATATCGGGGCTGAAGATACTACTTTTACTCAACTAATAAAGCAAGACCAATTGTAGTTGTTAACTAGGGTTGTTCAGGTAATAATTATATTTTAGATAATATTGAGACATAATTTACTTACTATATTGATGTTTATATTAAAAATAGCTAACTGGTGATTTAGTTCTGAAGAAATGTCCTTTTATTTTAAACTGAGTTTTAAATGGTAGTTCAATTGCTGCTAGATGTGGAAATAATATTATAAGTTCCATCAAGCTTTTAGTTTCTCTGAAACTCCTTCCAATTATCTGATTTTATTTCATGTTCTAGAAAAAATATATAGCTTCTTCCTGAGGAGTCCTCTTCTTGGGTTCACCCTTAATATACATACCACAGGTGAATATGAGCACATGTAAGCTATCTTTCATGATCTGGAATTGTTAGAATGTAAATTTAAACATGCTAGCAAACTGTCTTATAAATTTATATTGTTGGGCTGGAGCGATAGCACAGTGGTAGGGCGTTTGTCTTTCATGCGGCTGACCCAGGATGGATATGGGTTCAATCCCTGCCATCCCATATGGTCCTGCAAGCCAGAAGTGATTTCTGAGCTAATAGCCAGGAGTAACCCCTGAGTGTCACCGGGTATGGCCCAAAAACCAAAAAAAAAAAAAAAATTTAGCCGCCCAAACAAGCCGCCTGCGCGAGCACCCCTGGCCCGCCCCCACCGGCTTCCTTCTGCCTCCCACAGGTAGGGAAGCCCCGCCCAAACACGCTGACCACGTGAATATAGCTTAACACAACTTATAGGTATAGCCAGCTCATACCTAACACCGAAATTTCTTAAATAATCAAGAGCCCATAAAATTGGAAACAAAAGGTGGGCACTCGGAGACCTCCATGCCCACCAGTCTGCATGCCTCTCCCTAGAGTGAGTGCAGTGCCCAGAGGCCGCTCCACCTGGGGGCATAGGGACCCCCGCGTCCATGACTCCCCCCACGCCAGTGCCCAGGGTGAGTGCATTCCCCTGGGACCCTTCCACGTGGGTGCTCGGAGACCTCCACACACGCCAGTGTGCACAGAGACCCCATTACCCGCCGCCTCACTTTCCGGGCCCCAGAGATCACCCCACCCGACCCGAGCTTAAACAGACGAGGGCAGTTCCTTAGTACTTAGCCGGCCAGAGTCACCTGCACCACTGGGACAGGCTGGGACCAATAGACTGGGTGAGCTTGGGCCTGCCAACTGGACCTTTGGGTAACCTAGAGCAACTTGCCCCCTGAGCCCCAGAGTGGTCCCAAGACCCCCCAAGGGCTGAGGGCAGCTACCGGGTGGGCTTGGCTGGGGGAATTTCTTCTGTGGAAACTCGGAGGGGGCGGAACTTCGTTGACTCCCAGAGAGGGGAGGGAACAGAGAGCTAGGCTCAACAGTGCCCGCAACCATTGTGGCCAGGAGCAGAACTGCACCGGCTGACAGGAATAAAGAGAAGGAAATTGACCAGACCCACTGAAGGAAGGCTGACTTCCAGGTAGTAGGGGGGGAGAAAGAGCTAGACTCAACAGTGCCCTCCACCATTGTGACCAGAAGTGGACCAGCACTAGCTGACAACAAAAGGGCAAAGCAACGAATCAGGCCATCTAAAAAGCACAGGAGGAGCCAAATCTCAGCAAGCTCACCCAACAGTCCCCCCTAGAACCACCCTCAGGGAAGGGACCCTTCCCACACCACAGGGGATAAAACAGGCTGAAATTAGGAGGCACAGAAATCCAAAGCATACCAATAAACGCAAAGAAATATGGGAAAATCAAGGAGAACCCTAACATCTGAAAATACGGAGACAAACCCTAACAAGTTTCCAAGTCCTCCAAAATGCACAAATCTGTGGGAAGGCGACCTAAAAGCAGCAGTGAGGATGGAAATGCAACAATTGATAAAAAGAAATTAAAGAAACATTAGCTACCGAGTACAAGAAATCTATGGATGAATGAATCACCCTAATTAAAGACGAAATGTTAAAGAACATGAGAGACTCCATACAAAAAGAAATGAAGGAATTAAAAGACAAAGTAACAAGCCTTACAAGCAGAAACACAGAGTTGGAGAAACACATTGAAGAACTCGAAGGAAAACTGCAAACAAAAAATGATCAAGAAACCAACAAAGAAATAAAAGGCAAAGCACTGGAAGGAAAAGTCCAGTATCTAATGAACAAGGACAAAAGAAACAATCTAAGAATTGTGGGTATACCAGAAGGGGAGGAAATAGGGAAAGGGGAAAAACAAGTAGTCAGAGAGATAATAGCAGAGAACTTCCCCACCCTCTGGAAAGAAACTTCAATGCTAATCCAGGAAGTGAAAGAGTCCCTAATAAAATAGACCCTAATAAACTAACACCAAGACATATAGTAATCCAAATGGCAAAAAAAAAAAAAAAAAAGAGAAAGAGGAACTCCTTAAAGCAATAAGAGAGAAAAAAAAAACCTCAAGTACAAAGGAAAGGACATAAGAATCAAACCAGATCTCCCATTCGAAATAATTCAAGCAAGAAGACAGTGGAATGACATATTTAAACAACTGAATGAAAGAAATTTCCAACCTAGGGTCCAATATCCAGCAAAACTATCATTCATATGGGAGGATAGACTAAAAACATTCTCAAACAAGAACGAACTTGAACTATTTGTGCCAGCAAAACCAATCCTAAATGACCTGCTTAGAGATGAATTACACAATCCAAAACCCCGATTGTAACAAAAACCACCCGACACAACACAACTGCACAACAGTCCTCTCTCTCAATAATCTCCCTAAATGTTAATGGACTACACTCCAATTAAAAGACACATAGTAGAGAACTGGATTAGGAAAAATAAACCGGACTTCTGCTATCTGCAAGAAACACACAACTACAGGATAAGCACAGGCTTAGAATAAAAGGATGAAAAGTAATTATTCAGGCCAATGGAAAACAAAAAAGAGCAGGGACAGCCATTCTTATATCAGACCAAATTGCATTCAACCTCAAGAAAGTGATCAGAGACAAAGAGGGTCACTACTTACTGATCACGGGAACATTAGATCAAGAAACACTAACCCTGGTCAATATCTATGCACCTAATGTAGAGTCAGCAAAATATGTGAGGCAACTGCTCGTAAACCTGGAGAAACACATGAAGGGAAATGTGATAATAGTAGGGGACCTCAATACTCCACTATCACCACTGGACAGATCCACCAAACAGAAAAATAGCAAAGAAATGAGTTCTAAATGAAAAATTAGAAGATTTGGGGCTAATAGACTTATATAGAGCCCTCCATCCCCAGAAAGCAGAATACACATTCTTCTCAAGCCCACATGGAACCTTCTCCAGAATAGACCATGTCTTAGGATACAAAGCCAACCTATATAAGACCAGAAATGTAAGGATCATTAGAAGTACCCTTTCAGATCACTATGCAACAGAGGTCAAAATTGACGTCAAGAAGAAGCAATGGAGAAAAACTAATTCCTGGAGATTAAACAACATGCTGCTCAACAACAGCTGTATCAAAGAACAACTCAAGGAAGAAATAAAAAGATTCCTTGAGACAAATGACAATGAAGAGACAACATGTCAAAATTTGTGGGACACAGCAAAAGCAGTAATTAGGGGGAAACTCGTAGCAATACAGGCCTATGTCAAGAAACAGGAAAATAGCAAAACCAACAGTTTAAAAGATCACCTCAAAGAATTGGAACAACAGCAACAGAGAAATCCAACCACAACCAGAAGGCAAGAAATAATAAAAACCAGAGCAGAAATAAACAACATAGAAACTAAGAAAACAATATAAAAAAATCAATGAGACCAGGAGTTGGTTTCTCGAAAAAATAAACAAGATAGACAAACCGCTGGCAAAACTCACCAAAAAAAAGAGGGAAAACACCCAAATCAGTAGGATCACAAATGAAAGGGGAGAGATTACAACAGAACCCCAAGAAATACAACATATCATGAGATCATATTATTAACAACTATATTTGATAAAAGAGGCAAGAACCTGAAATGGAACAAAGGAAGTCTATTCAACAAATGGTGTTGGTACAATTGGAAAACCACATGTACGAAAATGAAGATTGACCCATACCTCACCCCTTATACAAAAGTCAACTCAAAATGGATCAAAGACCTTGAAATCAGACCCGAATCTATAAAGTTTATTGAGAATAAAATAGGCAGAACACTCGAAGACCTATATATCAAAAAGGTCTTTGAGAATGGAGCACCAATGGCAAGAACGTTAGCAGCAAATATAAACAAATGGGACTACATCAAACTAAAAACCTTCTGCATGGCGAAAGAAACCCTACTTAATGCAAGAAGACAGTTAACAGAATGGGAAAAAAATCTTTTCACTCGACATATCAGATAAAGGGCTGATATCTAGAACATACAAAGCACTCAGAAAGCTGAGCCCCCCAAAACCAAATAAAGCCATAAAAAAATGGGGAGATGAATAGACACTTCTCTGAGGAAGACAAAAGGATGGCTAACAAACACATGAAAACATGCACACCTTCACTCATCATCAGGGAGATCCAAATCAAGACAACAATGAGATACCACCTTACACCAGTGAGGATGGCTCACATAAAAAATAATGGAAACAACCTTTGTTGGTGGGGATGCAGTATGAAAGGAACTCTCATCCACTGCTGGTGGGAATGCCCCCTAGTCCAACACCTATGGAGAAAAGTCTGGAGAGTGCTCAAAGAACTCAGAATTGAGCTGCCATTTGACCCAGCAATTGCCCTCCTAGGCATATACCCCCAAGTTGGAAGGATATTCATCCCAAAATACATATGCACCCCACTATTTACCGCAGCACTCAGTATAATAGCCAAATCTTGGAACCAACCTCGATGTCCAACAACAGATGAATGGATCATTAAGATGTGGTACATATACACAATAGAATATTACATGGCAGTCAGAAATGATACAATCACAGACTTTGCAGCAACGTGGATGGACCTAGATCATGTTATGTTAAACGAAGTAAGTCAGAAGACAAAAAATAAACACAGAATGGTAGCACTATTCTGAAGCACCTAGAACATATATTTTATCCACAACTAATACCTAACAATCAAATAACAGGGTTTAACAGGGTAGAAACTCCGAGCACTGTAATAGTCAACATATACTTGGGAGCAGTGTCCAAAATACATGAAAAAGGAACAACGCAAACTCTTGACTACACAGTATACCACAAAGAAAACAGCAACAACAGAGACAGCAGCATAGAGAGAACAGGTATGTAATCAGACTTCTACAACAAAGGCCCACAATAATCCCTTAGAGATCGTATACAGGAACACAAGTATAGAACACCACGGGAAATCACTGACTGCAATGGAAACATACCATAACACTATGTTTTAATGCCTTTATCTTACTATATTTTAAATAACCTCTCAGCTTTTCTGTCCACAGGCACCCTTGGATACAAAGGGCGGACAAACTAAGATGGCAACTCGGGATACTACACGAGATACCATACCTTGCTTGCACTACGAGATGGCCGCGAGAAAAATCTTTTAACATACACTTTATCTCTAGGTTATACCTTCTTTTAGGAATTGAAGCACGTGACCAGTCAGACCACTGAAGCAGTAACTGCGACGTACAGACTTAAACTACAGGCTCTATTCATCGAACACAATCAACCAATCCAGCATTCCCTTGCTATTCTCTCCTCTCTTCTCACTACTTTCTTCTTTTTTTTTCTTCATTTTTCTCTTTTCTATTCTTCTCTTTACTTTTTTTCCCTTTCTCTTCTCCCTTTCTTTCTAAAGTATTTTTTCTTTTCTCTCCCTTCATACCCCTCTCATATACCTTCCCCTTTCTCCCCTCCGGAAATCTAACTATCCCTTCACCCCTCAATCCCATCCAGATCTCCCACCATATTAAAACTCTTCACCCTCAGCCCTTAATCTATTAGGCATCAAGATCGACCTCCTACCCAACGAACCAGTCCAGCACCCAAGTGAGGGGACACCCAGTCAAACCCACACCTAGTCTCCTGCAAGAAAAGACAGCCAACTCCCCTGCGGACTCATGCTGCGAGGCCCTCCGTACCAACTCCCCCTAACGTGGACTGTTTCTTGAAACCGGGCCTAGGTCCAAAAGTATCCCCAATACAAGAACTCTTCCAAGACCTCCCTACCACAAATTTTTACCAAACTGAAGAAGGCCAGGGGGTGTGATAGAAAGATGCCTGGGAACCCACACACCACAAGAAAAACCCAAAAGGCAATGGGAAAAATTGTACTTCCAACATAGGCATAAAACCTGTAATACACCACATCTTTACCGGCTTTCCCCCAAATGTAAGGTAGTTTTTTGCACCACTTTGGTCCTTTAAAAGCTTCGCTAACTCATTTTATTTCTTTTTCTTTTATTTATTTATTTTTTAATTTATTTTTTCAAATGCCTGTCCTACATATACATTTGTGAGCATATACATTTTCATTCCCTTTCTTTTTTTATTTATTTTTATTTTATTTTATTTTATTTCATTTTTTATTTTTTTTATTTTTTATCGTTTTTGGGTATGTGACCTGTTTCTGTTATCCCCTCTGTCCACCCCCAAATACACCGACAATATAATGTAGCACCATTTCTCCCTGCAAAGGCACACTAAATAAAGGGGAAATCTTACATATAAAAAAGAGCTCTTATCTAATAGAGATAGGAACTCACAGTTGTTAATAATACAGGGATATCTCCTACCTGGAAAATATGTCATGTGGAATCAACTTAGACCTCAGGTGATTAGATACCATTCAACCAGCCTTGAACCCTGGATCCCAGACATAGAAACGGCACAGCTCTTCACAACAGCTGCAGGAAACAAATCCCATCCGGGACAGCCTTAATACTGCGGGGTCAACAACAAGGGCCAGCTCTAACATGATATCCTGACAACGAGGAAAATGTGAACAACTTGACCTTAGAGCAGATTAGCCTACCTTACCAGCTAACGACAAGACAAAACCAGAAGACTTGGCACCCTTTGGTAGGTCCAAAAGCCAAGATCGCGATTTACAGATGACTGGCTGATAGAACCACGACCAGACTGTACACATCTTGGGACCAATAAAAAAGCCCTAGTTTAGGGTTTGAACTATGACCTGCACAATAAGCATGATCCCAGACCCAAAGGTCCTGCAGAGAGAATTGTAACGGAATGGGGCTTCTGGAAGCACAAAGAAAGACGCTAACCTAGGTGCCATCCCAGGCTCAGTGCAAAGCCCAAGATCACCAACCACAGAAGATGGATTAAAATGACACTGAGGTAACAGAACCTCTAGAATCACAAAGACTGACTTCATCATAAATCCCATCTCAGGATCTGTGCAGATACTGAGACCTCTAAACACAGAGCTCTGATTGTATCACCCTGGACAGAGCGGAAGTCTACCAACCACAAAAACGCCACCGGGAGAGTAAATGATCCTGAGCAAAGTCTAGAGTTGATCCCATGACAGTATACTCCAAGGACGGAGAAACCCCATATTTTTTAGGCCAAGTGAATTCCTTTTCAAATGACCTCAATATTTACTGTGCCAGGGCAGGAGGGAAAAAACAAAAATACAAAAAGCACCAAAACCTTGGTTATTTATATATATATTTTTTTTACCTTCATTTATCATTATTATTATTTTTATTTACCTATCTATTTTGGTCGATTTCTCTCTTTGGGTGTGATTATTGAAATTGTTGTCCCCAGTTATACTTATTTTTTCTCTTCCTCTCTTTTCTTTCGTTACGTGCTATGCCATGTTTCTTATTTCAAGACCATGGTGTGTTTCTTGTTTGTGTGCTTGTTTTTGTTGGTTTTTTGTTTTTTTGTGGTGCTTATCGATATAGCTGGAGTCCTCAATGGATGTTTGACACTTCTTTTGGTACTGGTGGAGTGTTTCACCTTCTCTTTCTCCTTCACCTCCCAAATCGATGATGAGAGCCACTAGAAGGATTCCACCCATTTTCGGGGTATTAGACTCTTACCCCAATTTATTACTTTTTTCTTTTTCAGGCAAAACCACGTAACTTGAAATAGCTGGTCTTGCCTCCAGTTAGAGGGGGAAATAAGGGAGGCCTCAAGACCAAACAGGTGCAAGACTACTAAGTAATAGGTTAGATACAGAGGGGACCATATATTCTAGCCACCCTGGGGGTGAGGGAAGAAGAAATGGGAGGGAAGACAAAAACGGACGGGTAGGGAGAACAATTCGGTGATGGATGGGAATCCCTCCTGATTTTATGTAAATATGTACCTAAAATATTATTGTCAACAATATGTAAGCCACTATGATCAAAATAAAATTATAATAAAAAAAAATCAAATAACAGGGTTTAACAGGGTAGAAACTCCAAACACTGTAATAGTCAACAAATTCTCGGGAGCTGTGCCCAAAATACTTGAAAAAGGAACAACGCAAACTCTTGACTACACATTATACCACAAGGAAAACAACAACACCAGAAACAGCAGCATAGAGAGAACAGGTATGTAATCAGCCTTCCACAACAAAGGCCCACAATAATCTCTTAGAGATCGTATACAGGAACACAGGTAAAGAGCACCACAGGAAATCACTGTCTCCAATGGAAACATCCCATAACACTATGTTTTAATGCCTTTATCTTACTATATTTAAAATAACCTCTCAGCTTTTATGTCCACAGGCGTCCTTGGAGACAAATGGCGGACAAACTAAGACGGCAGCTTGGGATACCACATGAGATACCATACCTAGCTTGCACTACGAGATGCCCCGAGAAAACTCTTTAACATACACTTTATCTCTAGGTTATACCTTCTTTTAGGAATTGAAGCACGTGACCAGTCAGACCACCGAAGCAGTAACTGAGACGTACAGACTTAAACTACAGGCTCTATTCTTCGAACACATTCAAGCAAACTAGCATTCCCTTGCTATTCTCTCTTCTCACTACTTTCTTCTTTTTTTTTCTTTTCTATTCTTCTCTTTACTTTTTTCCTCTTCTCTTCTCCCTTTCTTTCTAATGTATTTTCTCTTTTCTCCCTTCCTACCCCTTCCATATACCTTCCCCTTTCCCCCCTTTGGAAATCCAACTATCCCTTCACCCCTCAATCCCATCCAGACCTCCCGCCATATTAAAACTCTCCACCCTCAGTCCTTAATCTATTAGGCATCAAGATTGACCTCCTACTCCAACGAATCAGTACCCAGTACCCAGGCGAGGGGACACCCAGTCAAACCCACACCTCATCTCCTGCAAGAAAAGGCAGCCAACTCCCCTGCGGATTCATGCTGCGCGGCCCTCCCTACCAACTCCCCCTAACGTGGACAGTTACTTGAAACCAGACTTAGGTCCAAAAGTATCCCCAATGCAAGAACTCTTCCAAGACCTCCCTGCCGCAAATCTTTTGCCAATCTGAAGATGATCAGGGGATGTGATGGAAAGATGCCTGGGAACCCACACACCACAAGAAAAACCCAAAAGACAATGGGAAAACCTGTACTTCCAACATAAGCATAAGACCTGTAATACACCACCTCTTTACCTGCTTTTCCCCAAATGTAAGATAGTCTTTTGCATAACTTTGGTCCTTTAAATACTTTGCTAACTCATTTTTTTAAAGAAATGTCTGCCCTACATATACATATGTAAGCACATACATTTTTATTCCCTATTTTTTATTTTTTTTATTTTTTGGGGGTATGTAATCTGTTTCTGTTTTCCCCTTTACCACCCCCAAATGCACTGACAATATATATATATATATATATATATATATATATATATATATATATATATAAAATGTAGCACCATTTCCCCCTGCAAAGGCACACTAAAAAAGGGGAAATCTTACATATAAAAAAAAGAGCTCTTATCTACTAGAGATAGGAACTCATAGTTGTTTACAATACAGGGATATCTCCTACCTTGAAAATAGGTCATGTGGAATCAAGTTAGACCTCAGGTGATTAGATACCATCCGTCCAGCCTTGAACCCTGGATCCCAGACATAGAAATGGCACAGTTCTTCACAACTGCTGCAGGAAACAAATCCCATCTGGGACAGCCTTTATACTGCGGGGTCACCAACAAGTGCCAGCTCTAATATGATATCCTGACAACAGGAAAATGGGAACAACTTGACCTAAGTGCAGGTTATCCTACCTTACCAGCTAACGACAAGACAAAATCAGAAGACTTGTCACCCTGTGGTAGGTAGGTCCAAACGCCAAGATTGCGAGTTACAGATTACTGGCTGCTAGAACCATGACCAGACTGTATACAGCCTGGGACCAATGAAAAAGCCCTAGCCTAGGGTTTGAACTACGACCTGCACAATAAACATGATCCCCAGTTCCAAAGGTCTGGCAGAGACCATTGTAACGGAATGGGGCTTCTGGAAGCACAAAGAAAGACGCTATCCTAGGTGCCATCCTAGGTTCAGTGCAAAGACCAAGATCACCAACCACAGAAGATGGATTAAAATGACACTGAGTGAACAGAACTTCTAGAACCACAAAGACTGACTTCATCATAATTTATGTCCCACCTCTGGATCTGTGCAGATACTGAGATCCCTAGACACAGAGGCCTGATTGTATCACCCAGGACAGAGCAGAAGTCTTCCAAACACCACAAAAGCACCACCGGGAGAGTAAATGATCCTGAACAGAGTCTATAGTTAATCCCATGACAATATACTCTGAGGACGGAGAAACCCCATATCTCTTAGGCCAAATGAATTCCTTTTCGAATGACCCCAATTTTTACTGTGCCAGCGCAGGAGGGAAAAACAAAACAAAACAAAACATTGTTTATTTTTTATATATTATTTTATCTTCATTTATTATTTTTTTATTTACCTATCTATTTTTGGTCAATTTCTCTGTTTGGGTGTGATTATTGAAGTTGTTGTCCCCAGTTATACTTATTCTTTCTCTTCCTTTCTGTTCTTTCTTTATGTGCTATGCCAAGTTTCTTATATCAAGACCATGGCGTTTTGTTTGTTTGTTTGTTTGATTGTTTTTGTGGTGCTTATCATTATTGTTGGAGTCCTCACTGGATATTTGACACTTCTTTTTGTACTGGTGGAGTGTTTCACCTTTCTCTCTGTCTCTCAAACCGATGATGAGAGCCTCTAGAAGAATTCCGCTTATTTTCGGCATATTAGACTTTTACCCCAGTTTATTACTTTTCTCTCCTTCAAACAAAACCACGTAACTTGAACTAGCTAGACCTGCTCCCCAGTTAGAGGGGGAAACAAGGGAGGCACCAGGACCAAACAGGTGCAAGACTACTAAGTAGTAGGCTAGATACAGAGGGGACCACATTTTCTAGCAATCCTGGGGGTGAGGGAAGAGGATAGGGGAGGTAGGACAAAAACGGAGGTGTAGGGAGGACAATTTGGTGATGGGAATCCCCCCTGATTTTATGTAAATATGTACCTAAAATATTATTGTCAACAATATGTAAGCCACTATGATCAAAATAAAAATTATATCAAAAAATTTATGTTGTCAAACTAGCTTTTAATAGCTACTTAATTTAAGAATTTATACACTTTTAAATATAACCTTAAATTCTAGATCATGATAACTTTATAATGCATGTAATACATATCTTTGAAGACATGTAATAAATAATTTTGGGGAAATTGGGAATAACAGGATAAGGAAAAAATAGTTTTTATGTACTACTGTTTAGATATGAGAATAATATTACATATATTTACACTTTTATAGTCATAGCCATTATAATTATATTATATTAACATTAACGTACCTAGGATAAGGAAAATATGACTAATTCCTGTATCACTCTTTTGATAATTCATAGTTTTATCAGATGTTTACATTTATGCTGTACTTTGCTTTGTCATTAATTCATCTTAGATACCAAGACAAGACTTTCATAGTCATTGTCCTTAAGTCTTTTTGAAAGACTTTTGATTGAAAAGCTCATTTTTGGGGGTTGGAGTGATAGCATGGAGGTAAGGCGTTTGCCTTGCATGCAGAAGGTTGGTGGTTCAAATCCCAGCATTCCATATGGTCCCCTGAGCCTGCCAGGAGCGATTTCTGAGTTTAGAGCCAGGAGTAACCCCTGAGCACTGCCGGGTGTGACCAAAAAGCCAAAAAAAAAAAAAATTCTTAACATGATGCTGCATTTTTTTTCTTCTGCCAATATGTTGTGGAAATTTTCTCTATGTGGAATTTTTTTTTTAATTTTTCCCCCAGAGTTGGAGATTGAGCCCAGGTCTTCCACATGCAAGGCATGTACTCTACCACTGAGCTACATCTCTCACCCCCAATCTATAATTTTTTCATCTGTTTTATCAATTTAATTTTTGACAGACTTTATTGATCAAGCCTGGAGAATACTTGGAATACAGTTTAACACATCATATATATATAGATATATATTATATATATAATCTCGCTGTACCCACTGTGAAAATGCTAGTTCCTTCACTCTGTATCTACCTATTCCCTATTCCTCCCACCCACTTTCTGGTAGCCAGCACATTTTTTACAAAGTTTAATTGTTATGGTTACACTTTGTTAGTTTGCTTTGATTATATATAGTTTAAATATGAGTGAAACCATTGGCAGTTTTTTTTTTCATTTTCTGACTTATTTCATTTAATGTAATTACCTTAAGTTTCTTTCATGTTGCTGCCAAAGGCACAATTTTATAATGCCTAATGGCAGAGTAGTGTTCCATTGTGTATTTGTATACACACACATACACTTAAGCACATACACATACTGCTTAAGTCATTCATTGATGGGCATTTAGGTTGACGTTTTGGATGTTATTAATAATGCTGCTAGGAATATAGAAGTGAGCACATCCTTTCACATTGATGTCTTCATATCATTCAGATACAGTTGTAGGTAATGATTGGTATTCTTGGATCATATGATAGTTACAAAAAGATTCTCCATATCCATTTTCCACAAAGGTTCCACTCCTAGAAGCAACAGTATGCAAGTTTACTTTTTTCAATACCATCTCCATCTCTTGTTTCCAGTCTTTTTGATATATTCTTTATTCTGACGTGTTAATATTTTATTGTGGTTTCTATTAATGCTTCCCTAATGATTAGTCGTGTCAAATGTCAATCATTTTTTATATGTGTTTGAAGTGTCTAAGTCTTTACACATTGTCTACTCAGGCATTTAAACATATTGAACATTTTTCAAATCTTTGAAGTATCTAGGTTTTTAATTCATACTTTTATTAGTCTATATTTTTGTTGCTGAGTTGTATGATTTTAAAAAACATTGAATATCAATGTCATTTACATATGAGGTATAAATAACTTCTTGCAATTTGTAAACTGCTTGTGTGTTCACAAATGTGGGTTTTTTTTTGTTGTTAAACTTTATTTTTGTTTTGTTTTATTTTGTTTTGTTTTGGGCCACACCTGGCAGCACTCAGGTTACTTCTGGCTCTGCACTCAGAAATTGCTCCTGGCAGGCTCAGGGGACTATAGGGATGCCGGGAATCAAACATGCATCTGTCCTAGGTTGGCTGCATAAAAGGCAAATAAATGCCTTACTATTATGCTATCACTCGGCCCCTAAATTTTGTTTAAATGCTGCTTCATATTGAACCCAGGGCCAACATAAATTTTGAAGCCTGTCCTTTATCACTGAGCTTTCTCTCTCTCTCTCTCCCCCCACCTCTCTCTCTCTCTCTCTCTCTCTCTCTCTCTCTCTCTCTCTCTCTCTCTCTCTCTCTCTCTCTCTCTCCCACACACACACACACCCAGTGACACTCAGGGATTATTCCTAGCTCTCTCTCTCTCTCTCTTTCTCTCTCTCTCTCTCTCTTCCCCCCCTCCTTCTCTCTCTCTCTCCCCCCCCCACACACACAGTGACACTCAGGGATTATTCCTAGCTCTCTCTCTCTCTCTCTCTCTCTCTCTCTCTCTCTCTCTCTCTCTCTCTCTCTCTCTCTCTCTCTCTCTCTCTCCCTCCCTCCCTCCCTCCCTCCCCCCACACCCAGTGACACTCAGGGGTTACTCCTAGCTCTGCGCTCAAAAATTACTCCTGGCTTGTGGGACCATATGGGACGCTGGGGACTCGAACCTGGGTCCATCCTAGGTAGCATGTATAAGGCAAATGCCCTACTGTTGTGACACCACTCTGGTCCCATGAGCTACTTTCTTAGCAAGAATATTCTTGCTTATGAAATTATGTCACATTTTATAGACTCTCCTTTGCTGATTTACAATTGCAGACCAAGATTTGGAAAGATACATGATACTACATTGTCTCATACATAATGATATAAATAGCTGTTATTTGAAAAGGTCATAATAAATATAGTACTCTATAAACAATTTGTGTCTTGCAATAGCTAAAACATAAATAAACCAGAAAGTCTTTTATTTTAGGTTTTTTCTATCCATCTTTTACCACAAATACATTTTGATACAATAGTAAGTTGAATGAAGTACTAATATCTATATTTTTAGGATGGTAACAACAATAAAGTTTTCCTACACCTGCCATATTCACTTTGTGGTAGAAATAAATATTTTATTTTTCTCAAAAAAATTTTTTTTGGTTTTTGGGTCACACCCAGCAGCGCTCAGGGATTACTCCTGGCACTGTGCTCAGAAATAGCTCCTAGCAAGCTTGGGGGACCATATGAGATGCCAGGATTCAAACCGGGTCTGCCCTGTGTAGGCCATGTGCAAGGCAAATGCCTTACCTCTGTGCTATCACTTCGACCCCTATTTTCCTCAAAATTTACATAGAAATTAAAATAATATAATTCTGTTATTGTTAAAAATTAACAAATAATAGGGGTTGGAGCTGGGTGTGGCCCAAAAACCAAAATAAATTAATAAAGATAACAAATAAAAAAGGGTAAAAATACTAAAAATTAGTTTTTGTTTTAATAATAAAATAATACTAATAGAAGATAATAAAAGGAATATTCAATCCCAGAAAAAAATCATAAGAGTCACAGGTCATATACTATTGTTTTATTAAGACATGGATGCCATTCCTTAGTGACAAACCTTCAGAGTGCTCTTCAGATCCCATTGAAAAAAAATTTTAATTTATTTTTTGGATTTGGGGCCACACCTGACAATGCTCAAGGGTTAGTCCTGATTCTGTGCTCAGTAATTAATCCTGGTGGTGCTTAGGGGATCATATGGGATACTAAAGATTGAACCCAGTTCTACTGCGTACAAACCACCCTACATGCTATATTTTGCTCTCATGATTCTCTTAAGATCTCATTTTTAATCTAATTTTAAATGAACTTTATAGAGACTTCAGAAAAATTTTTCTATAGTTCCTGACTTGTAAAGATAAAACTATGAATTAAATATCTTATACATTTATGACTTTTAAAATGCTATCCCATATGTATGTCTATGCCTTTTTCTGAAGTGTATAGAAAAATTATCAAAGAAGTTTCTTCTATTGGTGGGAAAAAATGCTACAAAATTATCAAAGCAGCCTCTATTGGTAAAAAAAAATTGGTACAAAAGTATAGGGAGGAGTAGCAACTAAGTAATAGCTCAAAAACATACTAAAGGTATATTTACAATTAATTTTTATTGTAATTATTTATAGTTATATATGATAGATAATGGAATTTGAGATATGGGATGGATAATTTAAACTGTAATTCCACTTGTTTGGAAATTACTTTTCTTTTCTTTTCTTTTTTTTTTTTTTTTTTTGGTTTTTGGGCCACATCCGGCTGTGTTCAGGTGTTACTCCTGGCTGTCTGCTCAGAAATAGCTCCTGGCAGGCACGGGGGACTATATGGGACACCGGGATTCAAACCAACCACCTTTGGTCCTGAATCAGCTGCTTGCAAGGCAAACGCTGCTGTGCTATCTCTCCGGGCCCGGAAATTACTTTTCTTTTTAATTTGTTTTTGTTTTTGTAACACACCTGGCAGCACTCAAGGGTTTACTCATGGCTCTGAGTTCAGAAATTACTCCTGCCAGACTCAGGAAACCTTATGGGATTCTGGAGATTGAACCCAGGTCAGCTGCATGCAAAGCAGCTCCACAACTTGGGGATTGTCCTTGTATCCATTTCCTGGGATTATATGTTGCCACGTATTGAATCCTGGCTTTATATAATCTTTATTGGCTTTATTGGATCTGACTTTTCAGTCAGAAACTTCAGCCCTTAGATCTCCTCAGTCACTTTCATTTATTTATTTATTCCATTTACATTTTATTTTGTTTCATATTTTGGACCACATCTGGCAGTGCTCAGGGATTTTTTCTAGCATGGTCCTGTGGTGGTAGGAATGGGTAGTTTTAGACTGCTTCTGGTAGTGTTCAGGAGACCATGCATGTCAGGGATGGAAACAGGGCCCACAGCATTCAAATCTTGGCCACTGGGGATGGAGTAATATCACAGTGAAAAGGGCACTTGTCTTGCTCATGACCAATCCAGGTTCAATCCTTGGCATCCTATATGGCCTCTAAGCCTACAAGGAGTACTACAAGAAGTGTGATTCCTGAGTGCAGACCAGGAGTAACTCCTAAGCACCTCTGGATGTGTCCCCCCAAAATCAACAACAACAACTTGTACACTAGCTCTTTGAGCTGTTTCTCAACTCAGATCTGAGGAGTATTCTCAGGAGACAAATAAAGACATTGCAGATTATAGGGATGCTAATGTGTGCTAAAAACCTTGAAGTAGACTTTTTCAATGGGGAAATAAGACAAGTTTTATGTATCTAGAATTCAGGTATATTAAGCCTCTCCCAGATGATGAGGGTATTAAAAAGATGAATGCTTTAAATTTTGTGTCAGAAGCCAAATATAATCATTTTATATTATCTTTAAAATATTTTAAAATATGATTGCATTAGCATTTGCAAGTCAGTATGTGCAGAAAAGAATTTTTGTCTGAGTGTAATATATATTCCCATATTTGTTATATATAAATAATGTTAAATATCTATGGACATTATCTAACTTCTTCATGTCACTAATTAGTAACAGAGAGGTTGCCTGAACAAGCAGGAAACTGAATGCCTCAAAGAGAAGCACAATGTTTCTATATTTCATAGTTGGCCAGATATTTCCAGCTTTTTTCCCTATAGCTTGCATAGGAAACATAAGACTAAATTGTGCAGTGAGAAACGGCCTTCTTATGTTTCCTGATTAGTATCTGAGAAATCACTTTCAATGGAAAAAATAACCAAAGCTAATTCCTGATGACTTAGTTTATATCCTGATGACGGTTGGTTTATGTCTCTTTGGTTCTAAATAAATTTTCTTCATGACAGCTATTACTGGTGATGAAGCCTATTCAGCAATGAATTATTTTGTAATCATGCATGTTGTTATCTGTCAAAAGTATGCTGTTGTCCATCTGCTGCTCTTTTTCGCTAGCATTATAAAACAGTGTTCATGTGGAAACTGGTCATTTCATTCTGTTTCCTTTACAGATGTCTCAGAGTCAACACACAGAATGTGAGATGAAATTTAGGCTAAATTATTAAAATCTGTGATGGTTACATTTAGCCTACATTTTAGTTAAGTAAATGATTCATACTTCATGTCTATTTAAAGTAGCTAAAGCTAACACTATGCTAAGCCAAACCAAAAGCTCCTTCATATTGCTAACTTTATAGTTGCTATAAAAGTAGCATAATTAGGAATTTTGTATTAATTAAAATTATTTTCAACTTAATCTTTGGCCTAGCACCAGTTTGCATGGGAATTCTCATCCTAAAAATGTAGAAGCTCGGGGCCGAAGCAATAGCGCAGTGGTACGGTGTATGCCTTGCACGTGGCTGACCCAGGACAGACCTCAATTCTATCCCCAGCATCCCATTTGGTGCCCCAAGCCAGGAGTGATTTCTGAGTGTACAACAAGGAGTAAACCCTGAGCATCACTGGTGTGACCCAAAAACAAACAAAAGTGTAGATAGAAGCTTTATAGGAGAGTTCAAGGCTTCAAAGATGAGTTATAGCCTTATAGCTATAAGGCTTGTTACCTATTTTTCTCCATAGTTTTCCTCTTTTATCTCAGGCACACGGTATTTCTCTTCTTGTACTTAACATTTTAGTGCACAAATATACTTAGTATTAGTCAACATGTTATCATAGGTAAGCTCTTGGAAACTTAATCTTCCTATATCTGTTCTTCCTA
This sequence comes from Suncus etruscus, assembly GCF_024139225.1. NCBI lineage: Eukaryota > Metazoa > Chordata > Mammalia > Eulipotyphla > Soricidae > Suncus > Suncus etruscus. Next base: position 102,092,457 of record NC_064848.1, read on the forward strand.
ATAGAATGTTTGAGTGTTAGATAAAATCACAATCATAACCTGCTTTGCAGCCAGACAATTAGTTATTAATTTAACAAATATGATATAAAAACTTTTTTATGAAAGGAATAATCCTCTCCTTTTTTCTCTTTCCCTCTTTTTTAGTTGGAATATGGATGAGATAATAATGAGTCATTTTGAACAATGCAGATAAGGCATCAAGAATATTAGTGTGGCAAGATAGATTAACAGGATGAATTTCCTATTTCTTTGGCTAATTACTCACTGGATGTTTCATGAAGAGAAGCAACTTTCCTCCTTAATATATTTATATTTTGAGTGACTATTTCTACAGCTGAGGGGTCATTCTAACTCACCAGGGCTTTAACAGTTTTCACTTTCCACACCAGGGCATTTCTGAAAATATTGTGTTCATTCTACGAAAAACTCTGGCAAACTAAGTTTTCTTCCTCTCTTATTAGGCATAAACTAAATTTTCTGTATAATGGAATGATGAGTGACATTTCTTTTGTGGTGACATTTTCTTAAGTTGAGATGTGAGAATAAAAGCACTGCAAGCAGAGAGAAATATAGTAAGTAAATATTCAAGAAAGTGCAAAGTGTTTCTATGGTGAAAGAACAAGTCATGCAATGTTGATGAAAAATAGGAGAATTCTGGTAAGCCAAGTTAGAAATATGATGTGGGTGAGTTAAGGTAATGGTAGAGTAACTTTTGCTTCTTTGTTTTATAATAGACACATATTATTTAGAGTTTTAAAATTATTTGTATTTGTTAGAGAGATAATACAGGACTTAGGGTGGTTGCTTGTTTATGGTAGACTGATTAGATTCCTCTATTGTATATGGTTCCCCAGACACTTCCAGGAGTAATTCCTGAGCACAGAGCTAGGAGTAATTACCAAGTACTTCCAGGTACTAATTCAATACACCTCTCCAAATAAATGAAATGATTGTTAGTTCATTACCTAATGTATTGATCATTGGAACTTGTAGGAGTTGGTTGATTTTTCTGTTTTCTGTTGTTTTACTTATGCATCTGAAGTCAGCTTGGAAGATGAACTGGGATTGGGAATGCCTCACTTGTCTAGTTTATAAATTGATGACCATTCAATATGACTTATTTTTTTTTCCATATTGTCCTTTAGGTTCTAAGTCTTAGGCCTATTCAAATGACAACAGTATTTTAGAAATAACAAAAGTTAGCAAGTCTCAATGTTTAAGTACTTCTTATGCCTGCTTATTTCACATTATCAAGTCATTACGAAGCCCTGTATTAGTTGTAGAAAAGGCATCACCTCTCAATAGGAAGATTTGTAAATCTTCAGAGGTAATTAAGTTCTTGAGTACTAAGTTATATGAAATAATCCTGAAAAGAAATTTTCTTCATCAGAAATATAAAGAATTAGGGACCAGAGTGATGGCACAGCAGTAAGGCATTTGCTTTGCATACAGCTGACCCAGGAGAGACCACAGTTCGATCCCTTGGCATCCCATATGGCCCCCCAAGTCAGGAGCAATTTCTGAGCACATAGCCAGGAGTAACCAACCCCTGAGCATCACCGGGTGTGCCCCCCCCCAAAAAAAAAGAATTAAAAAAATGGCAATGCAGAGCTAGGAGTATGGCTAAGGAATGAAGTGTATGCTTTGTGAGCAGGAGACCTAGGTTTTATCCCCAGCAACACACACACACACACACACACACACACACACACAATAGAATTTGTAAGATTTTTGAATTGGTCACTCATTGGGTAATGAAATGTTTGGTGATGTTTATTTGCTAATAAAACAAAGTTTATTTTGATTCTTATGATACCATTTAGAGCACTATTAGAGAAAGTAGAAGTTGATAACCAGCAGAGAAGAATAGGAATACAATTATATCTTATGTATACATCTAAATATATTTTCAGACCCTATGGTTACCTTCATAATAAACTTTAATTCTAAAGTGTGCACTTCTTGGAACTGTCTATAAAATTTCAGAAACTGACAAAGTTTGATCAGCAGAGATACATAATTTATATCACAAAGTTGACTAAAAAAAACCCTGCCTTAAATTAAAATTCTTTATAGAGACATTATGTAACAAAACCTTCTCAATGAGTCCAGTGAAAAGAGAACTTAAGATGACATGGGTGGTGTCCATACATGCTGCTCTCCAGAACCATCTATTCTCTGGCATTCTGGATTCTAGGTGATAGGAGGCCAAATACATGATGAGAAAGGGTCCTTTATTATAAATTGGGAAGCCTCATGCTGAGGCAAGCACATCCCAAGAGACATAGAAAAGTGTATCTTGGGTTTGATTCACATTCCATTACTTTTTAGCAGAGGGAGGGAGATAAGAACATTATTTCATGACTGTTGAAGCATAATCACAGCCAGAAACCAATTCTGAAAGAAAGTATTGAATGATTCACGATCACAGCATATCTAGGTATTCAATCATACTAGGTATTCAAGGAACAAACTAAAAACAAAGAACTAGAAAAGTATCTTGAGTTGTTGCATTAAGCCCTTAGGATGGACTTGGATGGTGGATGGAGGCAGAGGCCTTTCTCTGCCATCCCAGGCCATGTGGCTCTATCCCCCATTAACCGTCAGGTCATCATCTTCAGGTGGTCAAGGCGGGTATTGAACTCACTCACAGGCAAGCTTCCAGAGAGATAACATCTTTATTCAGCCCTAGCCAACAGATGTGGCTGCTAACCATTTATGCATGCCATTCTTAGCTTGCCCTGCATCTTAATTCCTTTCAGCCATCTTCCCTCTGACCTCCATGCTGGCAAAAACCCAAAAGCCCCTAATCCCCTGGGTCAAAACCTTATCTAACCTTCCCAAGACCCCTCCCAGAAATGGGTGGGTCTCAGGTAGATACACCTAAGTCCAGGGTGGAGTCACAAAGAGTTACTGGAGGAAAAGTCCTCCACTCAGAGTTGCTCTGTAATATGTCAAGTACAGGATGTTCACATTGATTTTATAACTGCCTGCAAACGAGCATTTTTATTGATTTTATTTATTTATTTTACTGGAACAGGCAGTACTTTGGCTTCTTTTCTGAAATTCCACATCAGACATGACACTTTGAAATAGAAGTAGCCATGAGAATCATGCTTGACTTACTGGATTCATTAACTGGAGAAAAGAATGAAATGCATTCACTTGTCTAGTGTGAACTCCTTTCTGAGAGGTGAACTCTCTTCTGGAAAGTCCAATGTGGAGCAAGTGGCTAATCATCCTGAAGTGGTCAGTTAAAGAACTGTGCAAAAACCCAATTTCCTGAGTACATCTAACCTAGTGGATGGTCTAGCTTGGGAAAGCTATCAGAATGTATTTGGGATTTTTTCTTTTAAATACTAAAGATTTTTGTTTATCAAAAACTTCAAACTTTAAAATCCATTTTTAGGATAATTTTTTGATTTATAAAAATTTGGAAAAGATGGCACTGAGTTTTTATATACAATATGTTTAAGCTGTTATGTGCTCTTAGGCTGTTCTTAGTTGTGAATTTCTTTCCTTATTTTTGATGACCTTGACTGTCTTGAGAAGTATTAGTGAAAAATTTTATAGGATGTTCTTTTTTTTTTGTTTTGTTTTTTGGGTCACACCCGGTGGCACTCTGGCTCTGCGCTCAAAAGCCGCTCCTGGCAGCTAGTAGGCTCAGGGACCATATGGTGTACTGGGAATTGAACTGAAGTCAGTCTGGGATTGGCTGCAAAACAAACGCCCTACCACTGTGCTATTGCCTCGGTCCTTATAGGATGTTCCATTGGAATTTGGTATCTTACTCATGATTAAGTTTATAGAATTAAGTTTATAATTAAAGTTTATAGAATTGTTTATATAAAATTTATATAAAGTTGTTTATATAAAAAACTTTTATATATATATGTTTATAGAATTAAGTTTATAGAATTGGTGGAAGAAGGGCATAGAGGTAAAATTCCATGTCATCATTTATTCCCCTCTCCTCCTTCTGTAATGCTCTGGTTATCTTTGGAAAGAGAATAACGAGTAAGAATTATTCTCCCTTTTCTTGAGTGTGAAGTGTCTATATAATTATTTGAAATTATCCTATGTGGGAAAAGTACTTATTTTCTCTATTAAATTTTAGTGATTTAGTTTTACTTAAAATTTCTTTTATGTGATTGATTATAATCCTGTGGAGCTTTTGTTTGGTTGTTGAAGTTGTTTGAACTCTGTCCATGACTCCTCTATTTCTGTGATATGTCCCATCTTTCATAGACTGATGTAACCTCAAAAGTCAAGCTTCACAAGCTTAAGGATAACATGGCATATATAATAAGAAAGGCAAAAGGGGAATTATGCATGAGTGACTAACAGGTGATGGAAAACAAGAAGAAGCTAACCCCTTTCTTAATATGAATTTGAGAACATAAGAATTATCTCATTATGGTAGATTTCAAGGTTAGATATATCAGAGAAAAGACAGATTTTGAGTGTTAATATAATAAAAAGATACTAAAATGTTTTTGAGTGCTGAAGTTTTTTTTTTCAAACAGGTGATGTAAATTTAATGGAAAGAGCTATTAAGGTGGTAGAGGCTAGTCCAGAAAAAGGGAAGGTAAATAGATTTAGCTTCCTGAATCAAAAAGATTCACCTAAAATGGTACAAAATCTATTCTCAGACTAGGAATTTATTAGTTAAATAACTGAATAAAAGTAAGTATCTTCTTAAATAAAAAGTATCTTCTGACAGCGGTAGGGCATTTGCCTTGCATGCGGCCAATCTAGGATGGACCTTGGTTCAATCTTCTGGCGTCCCATGTGGTCCCTCAAGCCAGGAGTGATTTCTGAGTGCATATCCAGGAGTAGCCCCTGAACGTCACAGGGTGTGGCCCAAAAAGCAAAAAAAAAAAAATGTAGCTTCTGACAAATACAAAGTAGTAATGAATCATTCATTGTTTGCTTAAATAATTATTTCATACAAGAATGAAGACATATGCTGCTTGTTTGAGCTGTCAACACTTAAGCTGACAAAAAATGAAAACATAAAAATTAGAACAATGATCATATAGAGTACTGATAATAAAGTTTAAGCTGACAGTTCATTCACATGGGAAAGTGATAGCAAGAATAATTTTTCTATATGTGAAATAAAATTAGATAATGATATAGAGACTATGTCATTATATAATGGTTCTTGCTTTATTTCTTCTCTACTTTTATACTTTATATCCCCTAAACATTTTTGTATCTCACTTTGGCTTTTCTGTTTGATTGTTTTTGAGTCATACTTGGCAGTACTCAGGGATTACTCTTGGCTCTGTATTCATTGATCACTCTTGATGGGGCTTTGGAGACCATGTGGGGTACCAGGGATCCAACCCAAGTAAGCCACATGTAAGGCAAGCTATTTCCTAGTCCCTACTTTAGCTTTATACTTAGGGAGCTACTTCTGAGCAGACAGCCAGGAGTAACCCCTGAGCACTGCCGGGTGTGACCCAAAAACCAAAAAAAATAAAAATAAAAATAAAAAAAATAAAAGTTGGGTAGAAAATTCTGAAAACCTGGGGCCAGCGAGGTGGCACTAAAGGTAAGGTCTGCCTTGCAAGCCCTAGCCAAGGAAGGACCGCGGTTCGAACCCCCGGCATCCCATATGATCCCCCAAGCCAGGGGCAATTTCTGAGTGCTTAGCCAGGAGTAACCCCTGAGCATCAAACGGGTGTGGCCCGAAAAACCAAAAAAGAAAGTTCTGAAAAACTGACCTAGAGTTAAATTGAAACCAAAGGGGAAGACAGAGGTAGAACTGGTGTCTGACTTCAAATGATTGCTGGCATGTGAATGGACATCTATGGCTGTGGATGTGTTATAACATATATTGTTGCTGAAATGAGAAGCCATATTTTTTTCGAAAGTGAAAACAGATGTTAATTTGGAAGTCTTGAGAAAAAGGATAGAAAGACAGACAGACTCAGGCAGAGAAGGGAGAAACCACAGCTTACCTAAAAGAGGACAGAGTTGAGAAAGAGCCCCAGAACACATGCCAGAATCAAAGTAGAGAAATAGGGCCGAAGCTATAGCACAGTGGTAGGGTGTTTGCCTTTCACACAGCTGATCCAATATGGACCTTGGTTCGATTCCTGGTATAAATATGGTCCCCCCAAGCCAGGAGTGAATTCTGAGTGCATAGTCAGGAGTAACCCCTGAGCATCACTAGGTGTGGCCCCAAAACAAACAAACAACAAACAAAAAAAAAGTAGAGAAATAAGAAAGCACACATCTCCTCTCAAATGGGAAGATGTGGGTGACATATGCAAAGGCTAACTACACACATGAGCATTTCTTTGGTTAAAGTTGGCTATAAAGTGTTTCTCCCACATAGAAACATTGCTGGTCTGGTTGCCAGAATGAAAAACTGGAAACTGTTGATGGTTTTCCTTGATAATACTTTTCTGACTTTTGTTATTGGTGGATCTTTTCCTAGAGATGAGTTTGGGGAATGGGGACATAAGGATGTGCACCAGCCTTCTCTGGGACTGCAGTGGTGCCAGTTAAAGGTCACATCAGGCCTTAGTTCTTGCATCTACAAGGTGGGCCCTGATAGCCTTATGTCTATTTAGGTTTATTACTTTCCAAGAACTCAATGCCTTGGAGGATGTGGGTCCCCTTCCCTATATACTTATATGAGAAATCATACTCCTCAAGCTCTTATAACTTGTGAACTGATTTTGCCTCAATTTAGAAGGAAGTGAAGAAAAAAATATATCCTCCCTTTTTATCTCAGTGTCTGTACTACTTCTGGAAAAGTGGATTTAGATGACCTAAACCCACATGGATAAAAGATCTCCTTGTGCTTGCTTTGAACAGCACAATGAGGATAGAATCAGAAACTATATTCAAACTCAACTTTGAAAAGAGAAATATATGAAGTTTTTGAGATGAAAACTGAATAATTTTAAATGACCCAAAATAACATAACAGAATTGTCTTCTGAAGGGAAAAGCCTTTGTAAATCTGGGCTAGAATTTTACATCTGTTATTTAATGTCATCTTTGGTTACTTAAGCCTTTGGAAAAAAAAGTTAATTCATACAAGAAAGTTAATTTATTCATAGCATTCTGAAGTACATACAAATATCTTTTATTCAAAATAAAAGCAATTTTAAACTTATAAAAAAAGTTGCAGATGTGGTATAAGGAGCTTTTTCAATGACTTTTCCTTAGCTATTGTTGCTGTCATCATTTAACAGCGCCCAGGAAAATGCTTATGTATATCTATTACAGTGACACTTTCTTACATAACCATAATCAATAATTACTATTATCTAATTTTCTCAATATATTCTTTCCAAAGAATCTAGTTTACATTTACTTGTCATATGTCTCTGGTCTTTTTCAATATGGAAAAGTTCCATAGTCTTTCTTTAACTTTCATGACTGTCATTTATGAAGGCTACAATACATCTTTTGAAATTAAGACTATAGGTTAGGAATCTTTGGGGGGTGATGATGAAAAGGTTACTCTCTTTTTCCTTAGTAAGAGTACACTGACTGTTGATAATGAATTTTTTTTTGTTTTTTGTTTGTTTGTTGTTTTTTTTAGTTTTTGGGTCACACCCAGCGGTGCTCAGGGGTTACTCCTGACTGTCTGCTCAGAAATAGCTCCTGGCAGGCACAGGGGACCATATGGGACACCGGGATTCGAACCAACCACCTTTGGTCCTGGATCGGCTGCTTGCAAGGCAAACACCGCTGTGCCATCTCTCTGGGCCCTGATAATGAATTGTTAAAAGAATCATAGGACAAAATGGCAGCATCTCTAAAGAGAAAGAATCAGGTAATGTTGAACTGTTTGAATATATTTTTCAACTAAAGTAGAATACATTCGTCAAGTAATGTGAGGGCTTGACTGGCCCTGTCATTTCAGATTAAAATCATATGAGCAAAGATAGACTATGCCTAGGAACAAATGACATTGGCTCAAGACATGTGATTTTGGCTCAGAGACAGTCATAAAAGTAATACCTCTTATTCTAAGACTACAATCAACAAAAAAAGTTTTGAATGTAAGTTTGGATCTCATATGTTTCCTGTAAGTAAATAATGTGAAGGGGCACAGAGCTACCAAGTAATCACCCATGTCTTGCATGTAAAGACCGGAGTTTGATCATCCATGACACTCTGAACATATTTTTCTGAGAAAGGGCTTTCTCCAGTTTTTAATTTGTTTTGAGGATGCTTAGGGAACCATATGAAGTGCCAGGATAAAACAGCGTTGGCCATGTGCAAGGCAAGTACTTGTACTATCTTTGTTTCAGTATTTATAAAGAGGTTTAAAGTTAATGTGCTTAATTTCCCTTGAGTAAATATGTATAAATCTTTGACTTTTTCTCAGAGTATAAGTTAAAGGAAAGCCGACAGGATCCTTCATTTTAAATTAATTTATTTATTAAAGCTTATCAATTTAATTTACAAGAAGGGATTTCTATGCTAGGACAACACACCACAACCATTGCCAAATTCCAATACCCCTCATCACAGTCCATTGAACTGTTGTCAGAGTCTAAGGGTTTGTTTTCATTGGACAAAATGGACTTCTCTTTTTTCTTGCTTTGTTTCATACCACATATAAGTGAGAGCATCTGGCATTTGGTATAATTCTGACTTACTTTTTTTGTACAAGTAACTCCAGTTCTACTCAAGTTGTTGCAAAAGACAGTGTCACTTTTTCTTAAAACTAAGTAATAGTTCATTATTTATATACTCTACATCTTCAACTCATTTATTATTAGATATTTGTTGCTATATTTTTGGCTCTTTTAACTAGCAATGCTATGAACTTCAGTTTTCATGAATGAAACATAATTTCAAGATAATGTTTTTCTGTTCTTTGAATAGATAATTAAGAGTAGAATTGCTGGATTGCCTGGTAGTTCTATTTCAGGTTTTTCCAGAAATCTTCATATGGCTTTGCATAAAGACTAAATCAGTTTACATACTCCTGACAAAGAATAAGGGCAAGGAACCTATTTCTTTGAAGAAAATATAGCCATTCAAACAGAATAACAGTTTCTCCACTGTTTCCTTGATTGAATTACTTACCACTCTTCAAATATCATTAAATATGGCTTTGGTATAGTTGTATTATTTGCAACAAAACTAGTATGACACCTTTACTGAAAGAAAAATTTCAAAAAATCTTGAAGACGGGATAAGATTCAATGGTGGTATGGTTTCATCTTCAACACTGTAAAAAATATTTAAAAATAAAAGAAATTTTGTGAAGTTGATGCCCAGGAGAGGAATTGCAGGGTCATATGGAAGCTCTATACTTACTTTTTTTTTTTTTTTTTAAAAACAAGTCTCTAGGGCAGGAGAGATAGCACAGCGGCATTTGCCTTGCAAGCAGCCGATCCAGGACCAAAAAAAAGCTGGAGTGGCCATACTAATATCAGATAATGCAAACTTTATACTCAGGAAGGTTGTAAGGGACAAAGATGGACATTTTATATTAATCAAGGGGTACGTAGAGCAGGAAGAATTCACTCTCCTAAACATATATGCACCGAATGAGGGGCCAGCAAAATATTTAATACAACTGTTGACAAATCTGAAAAATAATATCAACAACAACACAATAATTGTGGGGGACCTTAACACGGCTTTGTCAACACTGGACAGGTCAACCAGACTGAAACCCAACAAGAATATACTAGACCTGAGGAGAGAAATGGAAGAAAGAGGCCTAGTGGATATATATAGGACACTCCATCCCCAGAAACCTGGATACACATTCTTCTCCAATGTACATGGGACATTCTCCAGGATAGACTACATGCTGGCACATAAAACATACCTCCATAATATCAAGAGGATAGAAATTTTGCAGACTACCTTCGCTGACCACAAGGCTCTGAAATTATTTGTGAATTCCAAAGGGACTCAGAAGAAACACTTTAACACCTGGAAGTTAAACAGCCTCATGCTCAATAACCAGTGGGTCCGAGATGAAATCAAGGAGGAAATAAAAAGGTTCCTGGAAACAAATGACAATAAAGACACAAACTCTCAGAACTTATGGGACACAGCAAAAGCAGTACTGAGAGGAAAATTTATAGCTTTGCAAGCACACATCAGGAAGGAAGAAGGAGCTTACCTGAGTAGCTTAATGACACAGCTAATAGAACTAGAAAATGCTCAACAAAAGGACCCAAGAATAGGAAGACAGAAGGAAATAACAAAGCTGAGAGCAGAAATCAACGAAGTGGAAACTCAAAAAACAATCTGAAAGATCAACGAAAGCAAAAGTTGGTTCTTTGAAAAAATAAACAAGATTGATAGACCACTGGCAAACCTAACAAAGAAAGAGAGAGAGAGAAACTTGATAACTCGTATCAGGAATGAAAAAGGAGAGATCACTACTGATATGACAGAGATTCAAAGGGTAATCAGAAACTACTTTGAAAAACTCTACGCCACTAAAAATGAGAACCTGGAAGAAATGGATAAATTCTTGGACTCTTATAATCTTCCACGGTTGAAGGAAGAGGATGTAGCATATCTAAACACCCCCATCACCATTGATGAAATTAAAACAGTAATCAAATGTCTGCCGAAAAACAAAAGCCCAGGTCCAGATGGATTCACTAATGAATTCTATCAAACTTTCCAAGAGGAACTACTGCCAATCTTGGCAAGACTATTTCATGAAATTGAACAAACAGAAACACTCCCAAATAGCTTTTATGAAGCCAACATCACCTTGATACCTAAACCAGACAGAGACGCTACCAAAAAAAAAAATTACAGACCAATATCACTGATGAATGCAGATGCAAAGATCCTCAACAAAATCCTGGCAAATAGGATTCAATGCCTCGTTAAGAAGATCATCCACTACGATCAAGTAGGTTTCATCCCAGGAATGCAAGGCTGGTTTAACATCCGTAAATCTATCAACATAATACACAACATCAATAACAAGAAAAATAAAAACCACATGATCATATCAATAGATGCAGAGAAAGCATTTGATAAGGTCCAACACCCATTCTTGATCAAAACTCTCAGCAAGATGGGAATGGAGGGAACCTTTCTCAATATAGTGAAGGCCATCTACCACAAGCCAGTGGCAAATATTATCCTCAATGGAGAAAAACTGAAAGCCTTCCCTCTAAATTCTGGCACAAGACAAGGCTGTCCTCTCTCACCACTCCTATTCAACATAGCACTGGAAGTACTTGCTATAGCGATTAGGCAAGAAAAGGATATCAAGGGAATCCAGATAGGAAAGGAAGAAGTCAAGCTCTCACTGTTTGCAGATGACATGATACTCTACTTAGAAAACCCTAAAGACTCTATCAAAAAGCTTCTAGAAACAATAGACTCATATAGCAAGGTGGCAGGCTACAAAATTAACACACAAAAATCAATGGCCTTTCTATATACCAATAGTAATAAGGATGAAATGGACATTAAGAAAACAACCCCATTCACAATAGTGCCACACAAACTCAAATATCTTGGAATCAACTTGACTAAATATGTGAAGGACCTATACAAAGAAAACTATAAAACTCTGCTCCAAGAAATAAGAGAGGACACACGGAAATGGAAACGCATACCCTGCTCATGGATTGGCAGGATTAACATCATCAAAATGTCAATACTCCCCAAGGCATTATACAGATTTAATGCCATCCCTCTAAAGATACCCATGACATTCTTCAAAGAAGTGGATCAGACACTTTTGAAATTCATTTGGAACAATAAACACCCTCGAATAGCTAAAGCAATCATTGGGAAAAAGAATATGGGAGGAATTACTTTTCCCAACTTTAAACTGTACTACAAAGCAACAGTTATCAAAACAGCATGGTATTGGAATAAGGATAGGTCCTCAGATCAGTGGAATAGGCTTGAATACTCAGAAAATGTTCCCCAGAGATACAACCATCTAATTTTTGATAAAGGAGCAGGAAATCCTAAATGGAGCAGGGAAAGCCTCTTCAACAAGTGGTGTTGGCACAATTGGATAGCCACTTGCAAAAAATTAAACTTAGACCCCCAGCTAACATCATGTACAAAGGTAAAATCCAAATGGATTAAAGACCTCGATATCAGCCCCAAAACCATAAGATATATAGAACAGCACATAGGCAAAACACTCCAGGACATTACAGGCATCTTCAAGGAGGAAACTGCACTCTCCAAGCAATTGAAAGCAGAGATTAACAGATGGGAATATATTAAGCTGAGAAGCTTCTGCACCTCAAAGGAAATAGTGCCCAGGATACAAGAGCCACCCACTGAATGGGAGAAACTATTCACCCAATACCCATCAGATAAGGGGCTAATCTCCAAAATATACAAGGCACTGACAGAACTCTACAAGAAAAAAACATCTAACCCCATCAAAAAATGGGGAGAAGAAATGAACAGACACTTTGACAAAGAAGAAATACACATGGCCAAAAGACACATGAAAAAATGTTCCACATCACTAATCATCAGGGAGATGCAAATCAAAACAACGATGAGATACCACCTCACACCCCAGAGAATGGCACACATCACAAAGAATGAGAATAAACAGTGTTGGCGGGGATGTGGAGAGAAAGGAACTCTTATCCACTGCTGGTGGGAATGCTGTCTAGTTCAACCTTTATGGAAAGCGATATGGAGATTCCTCCAAAAACTGGAAATCGAGCTCCCATACGATCCAGCTATACCACTCCTAGGAATATACCCTAGGAACACAAAAATACAATACAAAAACCCCTTCCTTACACCTATATTCATTGCAGCTCTATTTACCATAGCAAGACTCTGGAAACAACCAAGATGCCCTTCAACAGACGAATGGCTAAAGAAACTGTGGTACATATACACAATGGAATATTATGCAGCTGTCAGGAGAGATGAAGTCATGAAATTTTCCTATACATGGATGTACATGGAATCTATTATGCTGAGTGAAATAAGTCAGAGAGAGAGAGAAAAACGCAGAATGGTCTCACTCATCTATGGGTTTTAAGAAAAATGAAAGACACCCTTGTAATATTAATTTTCAGACACAAAAGAGAAAAGAGTTGGAAGTTCCAGCTCACCTCAGGAAGCTCACCACAAAGAGTGATGAGTTTAGTTAGAGAAATAACTACATTTTGAACTGTCCTAATATTGAGAATGTACGAGGGAAATGTAGAGCCTGTTTAGGGTACAGGCAGGGGTTGGGTGGGGAGGAGGGAGGTTTGGGACTTGGGTGATGGGAATGTTGCACTGGTGATGGGTGGTGTTCCTTTTATGACTGAAACCCAAACACAATCATGTATGTAATCAAGGTGTTTAAATAAAAAAAAATATGCAAAAAAAAAAAAAAAAAAAAACAAGTCTCTAGGGCCCGGAGAGATAGCACAGCGGCATTTGCCTTGCAAGCAGCCGATCCAGGACCAAAGGTGGTTGGTTCGAATCCCGGTGTCCCATATGGTCCCCCGTGCCTGCCAGGAGCTATTTCTGAGCAGACAGCCAGGAGTAACCCCAGAGCACTGCCGGGTGTGACCCAAAAACCAAAAAAAAAAAAAAAAAAAACCCAAAAAAGAACAAACAAAAAAACCAAGTCTCTATACTGTTCCAAAGATTTTGAAGCAGACAACTGTTTCCCCAGCAGTGAATTAGAGTTCCTTTTTTTGTATTTTGTTTTTGGGTTACACCTGGTGGTGCTCAGGGGCCACTTTGGCTCTGCCCTCAAAAATTGCTCCTGGGTGGCTCAGGGGACCAGATAGGATGCCAGGATTTGTATCTCCCCTGAATCTGCTGTGTGCAAGGGAAACATCCTACCACTGTGCTGTCTCTCAGGCCCCCATTATATCTCTCCAGTAATTATTATTTCTGACCATTGTTTCTGGTATAAAGTGATATCTCGTCATTTTGATTTAGGTTTCTCTAATAATAATAATGAATACTTTTTCATGTGCCCGTCAGCTATCATTATGTCTTCTTTAATAAAGAGCTTTTCATCTCCTTCCTAATTTTTTGTGGGGATTGGATTGTTTTTGAGCTTACCAAGACGCTTTCTGTATCTTGGAAATGCAATAATTGGTCCTCAATGAGTGAGGTATCTTTTTTTATTTTAGGCCTTGTTTATTTTGTATTGCAGAAACATTTTAGTTTGATATTGTCTCATTTGTTCAATTAATCTTTTGTTTTCTTTGCCTGGAAGTCATCTCTGAAGACTCTGAGATCAATATCCTGGTAAGTCTGTCCTATGTTGTCTTCAGTATATCTTACATATACATGTTTGATATAGAAGTATTTAATTCATTTTCAGTTAACATGTCTGTGTAGTATGATATAGGGTCTAATTTTCTTGTTTTGTTGTTCTCCTCTTCCTTCTCTTATCCTTTTTCTCCTTATCCATCTTCTTTGACTCCTTCTATTTCTTCTCTTCGCTTCTCTTCTCCTTCACTTCTTCCTCTTAATTCCTCCTCATTCTTTTCCTCTTCCTTCCATTCTCTTTTCTCTTTCTCCTCTTTTTCTTTTGCATGTGTTTATGCAGCTTATACAGCACCATTTGTTGAAACGTCTCTCTTTGTTTTCCTATTACATTTATTGATCATGTAATAGATGAGTTGTTTCGACATTTAAAATAGAAAAATGTTCATTCCAAAGGACAAATCCACACGTATGTTAATCACAGCATATATACAATAGCCAAGACTTGGAAACAACCCAGGTACCCAACAACAGATGAGAGAGTAAAGAAATTATGGCGTATATATACACAACTAACTATGTTACACTATGAGGCAAGATTAAATATAGAAGTTGTTGCAAGGTGAATGGATTTGGATACTATGTGAAGGGGGGAGTCAGAGAAAAGTCAAATATCAGATGTTCTCATTTGTAGAGTATGAACACACAAAGCAAGATTTTTTAGAAAATAACCAAAAACCCACAAATCTTGAGATATAATCAATAGAATGGTGAACTGAGGGTGCTTAGTAAGCTTAGAGAAGAGAGCTTGTGAGGTTCTTGCTGCTCTGGTGGTGTACAATTATAAAACTCAGTTCTGTTGTAACTTATTATACTGCAATAAAAGGAATGAATAAAAAAGAAAAGAAATTCAAATGTGGAAATCGTAAAAGATACATCTCTTTTATCATTCATGTTGAACTAAAACATATATAGTTGGCTTTATTATAGCCGTAATTCTGCTCCTGGCAGGTACATCCTGAAGTTTCTAGATAGATCAGTCTATTGAGGCCGCAGGGGGAAAAAAAGGTTTATTAAACAAAGCAGAGGGGAGAAATAAAATAAAACTGAATTGTTGATGACAGGTTGGTATATCTCTCACATGTGATGATTGCTAATGAAATTTACAATTGATCTATATTAAGGCTATACCATAATTAGTGATTTTACACGTTTTTTTGTTTGTTTCTTTTCATTTTGTTTTTTTTTTTTTGGAGGGGGCACACCCAGTGATGGTCAGGGGTTATTCCTGGCTATGCGCTCAGAAATTGCTCCTGGCTTGGGTGATGATATGGGACGCTGGAGGATTGAACCGCTGTCCATCCTAGGCTAGCATGCAAGACAGATGCCTTATGACTTGCACCATTGCTCCACCCCCCTGTGATTTTACATGTTTTTAAATATAGGCATAGAAGAAGCCATATGAAATTATTGGAGTAGTTCTGCTTGCATTTCAATCTGAATACTACTAACTTAATTTTAAAGAACTTCTGAGATTATTTTGACCTTTCATTTAGCTTATTATTCTTGAGATTTATGATACTTCCCTTTAAAGGAACCAAGGAAAATCTTTGTGAATAAAATGTTTGCTGAATAATGACTTTAAAACAGATAACCTATTTTTAACTATAAAAATGTTTTATTTTAATTCTTATTAAATATCTCTAACTTGAAATTTGTCTCTTCTAGATTCTAACTTATATTAACAGAGGCCAGGAGATGATTTCTGCTTAATAGAATAGAAGTCATTAACAATTTGGCTTGTTTCCATATTTTGGTCAACCTCTCAGGCCCTCCCTTATTCTATTTCCAGTATGTTCATATTTTTCCCAGAATAACTATGAAATCATGTAATTAGCCTCCAACTCAGCAATGCTTACACTGGGATTGGCGTTACATATAGAAAAACTGATCAACTTATTTTAAAGAAAATATTCTGAAGGAATTGGGTCTGTGTTCAAATACCAGGGAAGTCTTATCTATTAATACCATGTTTCTGTCATTATAGTATGAAAGGCTGCTGAAAACTCTTCCAGTTACTATATTCCTGTACCATGTTTATTCGCAGATGCAGCGAAATCACTTTCCCAGATTTCTGCACATGTTGTTTGATGTAACTGTCTTCGGATAAAAGTAGCTAGATACAGAAGGATCAAGAAAAGTCTAAAAAGCATTACATTTATCTGTTAGGAGGTAAGTTTATGTGGACAGCAGTAAATATGTGGACCTAGTAAATATTATGGAAAATGAGGCTTTTCTTTGAGATCTAATGTATAAAATCAATATGTATTAAATGGGTCAGACTTATTAAAAACTATTCAGGAAAAATAAGTCACCAATAACAGAAAGCCATAATGGTTAATTCATTGTAGATGAGTATGTTTGTGAATAGTGTACATAAAAAGTGAGTCATTAGGAACTGGATGTAATATGTAGGCTAAGATGCTTGACTTGCAGGTGACAAGCCTACTCTGGTTCAAATCCCAACACCATATATGGTCCCCTAAGCACTGGCAGAAGGTTACTGCTGAACATAGAACTAGGAATAGCCCATGAGCATTAATGGGTATGCCTCGTGTGCATGCCTCCTCCTATAAAATTTAAGTTAGTTTCTCATGTGAAAATGCAAATGGTCATTATATGTGTTCTATAATGGTAATATGAGATGAAGTGGAATGAAGTATGCAAAAAGCATTTAGTGCCTGCTCCATAATAAGTGCTTAGAGAGTATGAAGAATAAAAAAGGAAAAACGGTACACTAACTAAGATACATTTTCCTTCTTTTCTCACACAGACCAAGGTTTTCTCCCTTGGAACAATTCTAAGTGCTTTGTACGTTTTAATTTCTTTGATTTTAATTAAAGTACTTTTAATTAACTATAAGGTTAGTAACGTATATCCCATTTTGCAAATTAAAAAGGTGGCACTAAGAAGTTATTTCAGGGAGCCGGAGCCGTGGCACAGCAGCGGGGCATTTGCCTAGCGTGCTGCTGACCTAGGACAAACTGCGGTTCCATCCCCCAGCATCCTATATGGTCCCCCAAGCCAGGAGCGATTTCTGAGCACAGAGCCAGGAGTAACTTCTGAGTGTCACTGGGTATGCCCCCCCTAAAAAAAAAGTTATTTCAGAAGAACCACCAAGACTGCAGAGTTGGCAAGTGTGTGGATACCTGGCTTGAACCTGATTGTACCTCGGTCTATGTTCTTTTTTTAAAAAAAAAAAAACTTTTATTTATTTATTTAGGTTTTTGGGCCACACCTGGCTCAGGACTTACTCCTAACTCTGTGCTCAAGTTACTCCTGCACCCGGAGAGATAGCACAGCGGCATTTGCCTTGCAAGCAGCCGATCCAGGACCAAAGGTGGTTGGTTCGAATCCCGGTGTCCCATATGGTCCCCCGTGCCTGCCAGGAGCTATTTCTGAGCAGACAGCCAGGAGTAACCCCTGAGCACCGCTGGGTGTGGCCCAAAGACCAAAAAAAAAAAAAAAAAGTTACTCCTGGCAGGCTCAGGGGCATTTCATATGGAATGCCGGGGATCAAACTCTGGTCTGTCCCAGGTAGAGCATGTGCAAGGCAAATGTTTTACTGCTGTGCTATCAGTCTGGCTCCAATGTATGTTCTTAATCACTGTTCTATATATTGGCATCTATAGATATAAATGTACCCAGAGTTTCTTTTAAGGTTCTGATGGTTTCTACCCGGTCTTTCTTATCCCAAATCTAGCCATTTCATGGTTTTTAATTTGTGCTTATATAGTTAAGTATGCTTGCATAATAAGATTCACAAGAATTCACTACATTCTTTAATCTTTTTATATTTTTACATATATTTAGTGGTTGCAGTTCTCTTAACAGCTTTTAGATTTGGGATAGAGAGATAGTTCTGGAGGTAGGGCATTTGCCTTGCATGGCTTCGATCTGTGTTTAATCCTTGTACCCTTTATGGTTCCCTGAGTCTACCAGGAGTGACACTGAGTACAGAGACATGAGCACTACTGGGTGTAGCCCCAAAACAACAAACAAAAAACAAAGTCAAATAAAAAAGAACACTAAAAACAAACAAACATAAATAAGTACTGTTTATATTTTCTTGGTTTTTTGGTTATAGAATAATTTAAACGCTTTTTTAATGTTGGATTGTATTACTATACCTAGCAGTAGTTTTTTAGCTCTGTACAGGTGTCAATTCTAGTGGTGTTTGGGCTCCCACACAGGGTTAGGAAGCCAGTGGGAGTATGCTGTGTGCAAAGTAAGCACTTTACCACTGAACTGGTTCTTTGGTCTTAAGTCTGTATTTAATCCTAAACATTTCTCATATTATGAAAACCTGTAAAACTCCTCTAAAAATTGCAGATGTATTTATTGTTGTTTTAGCACAAAATGAATCTAGTTCAAACTCTAGGTTCAGCCTATAAATCCCCATATTCTTCTGTGGCAGCTCATAAATAGCTCATTGGCTATTTGGATTCCTTCTCTTATCTGTTCTGTGTACAAATCTGAAATGGGGGTAGGGTGGAGGTCTATTCTGTAGACCTATAGACCTTCTATAAAGCCTTTGTTATGTTGTTTTGGGTCTGTTTTGCACAAGGCACATCTTGGAGGCGAGACTAAGGCTTTGGTAGGCTCAAGCATATACATAGACAAAGAGAATTTCCTTCAGCAATGATTCTTCCAGTCTTTCAGGATCTCTTAGTCCAGTTTTTAAACTATACGCTGCTGGTAATTTTGTTTGTTTGTTTGTTTGTTTTTCCTTGACTTCCTTGACTGTTGCATAAAAACAAGAGAAATATAGGAGAAAGTATTGACCTGGATTTCCTCTATATATTTGGGGCAGAAAGCAGGTTCTTTCCCAGTGCACATAGCTGGAGAGTAGAACTTTCTTTTAGAGTATCTTCAGACAGTCCAGTGCCATTGCCATTGCTTTCACACTAAGGGTTGCTGTGGGAATGTCTGGGGAAGAGAGAAAGAAGGTAACCTCCACCCCCACCCCAGGTATCCTATGTTTTCAGCCATTCCCCTCTCCTGTTCTCTGGTTAGAAAGAGTAATTTCTTTAGATTTTCCTTTCTTCTACTTACTAAACAGTTCTAGGATTTGTCTGCTTTCAAGTCCAAGCAGGAATTCACTGTTGTACAGGCTTTTTTTTTCTTTACAGTTTATGTTTGTATCTTTTTCCTTTCACAGTATTACTATTTATTTTCAGAATCATCAGATATTTGCAATTTGTATTTTTGTGTCTTATTAAAGGAGCTTTTAGTTTTGTTTAAGGGCCACATCTGGTTGTGCTCAGGGCTTATTTTTGGAGGCACTCAGGGAAATCATGTAATACCAAGGATGGAACCAAAACATCATTTTGGTAAGCAAGAGCTTTAACCCCTGTACTGTCTCTCAGCCCAGGAATTTTTGTTTCCACTAGTACAGTTAGGAACAGTAGGTTACACCCTCTTACATGGAATAACAAACTACATTTATCTTTTCAATTGAGATATCTATTACTGTGTAATTAGATAGCTTCACTGTATACTATATTATCAGGATACTCACAATGTATTTTAAATACATTGCTACTGTTTATTAATTTTAACAAATGTCTATCTCTTGAAATATTTATTGAATATGTAAATATAGCCCAATTTCTACCCAAATATTTTGTTGTTTGTCATAGGAGACAGATATAAGCCAGTGTTGTAGTACAGAGTAAATACTATCATGGAGCTTGGATTGTTTTTCTACAACCCACAAATAGGGAACTATTTCTCTCAATGATTAACTTTTGGGCAACAGATCTCTCTCTCTCTCTCTCTCTCTTTAATCTTTCTTTTTTCATTGCCTTTTCCCCATTTCCCTCTCTACTATTTTCTTTGATATTGTGCAAAATAATAGGTTTTAAGGACAAACTAGTCTAAACAATGAAATATTTTAAAGTAAATTTCAGGAAAATTCTTACTTGAGAAAATCTCTAAATTGTATATATTTTGTGATATTTTCTGCCATTATTATCCTCTCATCTCAACTTTTTATTTCTATCTAAGAGTAGATTTTCTGAGTTGCACACTTCAAAAATACATACTTCTTTCAATCATTGAATCAATATCTAGCTAATTTTGAGTCCTATTTTAGTTTCTCTTTAGGAATCTAAACTATCATTTACTTTATTTATTTGTTACTGCTTAAGAAATTAGTCGTAAAATTTAATGACTAAAAATAACATTTACTGTCTGTTATTTCTGTGAATCAGGGCCAGAGCTCTTTACCCTGGATCTCTGTGAGGTTGCTGCTGTTAGGTGGGCTACACTCTTAACATTCTGCTGGGGAAAGGTCTATTTCTTCACATTTCACAATGCTACAGTTTACTCATGTGTTTGTTAGCAGTTCAGTTCTTGGAATGTTAGACTCATGGAATCTGTTCGCTGTTAGTCTCCTTATTTCTTATTATATTGACATTCAGTTACTTATTTATTTTTGTCTTTCAGGTCACACCCAGTGATGCGCAGGCATTACTCCTAGCTATGTAATCTGGAATTACTCCTCGCGGTGCTCAGTGGACTATATTAGCTGTTTGAAAAGCAAATGTCCTACCTGCTGTACCAGCTATCTCTCCAGTCCCTTCAGAGAGTTATTTTATTTCTTATTTTATTTATTTATTTATTAGTTTTTGGGCCACACCTTGCAGTGCTCAGGGGTTACTCCTGGCAGGCTTGGATAACTATATGAGGTGCTGGAAATAGAACCCGGGTCCATCCCTGGTCAGCCGCATGCAAGGCAAATAACCTACCACTGTGCTATTGCTCTGACTCCCAGAGAATTATTTTAAACATGGTAGTTGATTTACCTCATAGAAAGTATGTGAGATAAACCATAGAGAATTTTTAATCTTGGGATGGTTATTACTTTTGTCATATTTTGTTGGAAACAAGCTTCTAATGTCACATACAAGAGAAGAAAACTACATTTCTTAACTAAGATTAGTGCAGGTAATAGAGTAGAACTTCTCTGTTCTTAGTCTTTGGCCTTAGCACCTTTTCTTGATGGTTCAGAGCATCCTGAACACCATAGATATATATATTTTTGTCCCTTTGATTTTTTAAAGTTTTATTGAAACCATTGTGACTTCGTAGTTGGATTTCAGGCATACAGTAACAGTGAATTAGGACCATTTCCAACACCGGTGTTGACCTCCCTCCACCAAAGTTCCCAGTGTGCATCCTAAACCACAATCCTTAGCCCCCTGGCTTGCCAGGAAAACAGACTCTTTTTAAGTTTAGATTGTTATAGTTTGGGTTTCTTGATTATATTGTTTTTGACCGGCTTGGGTATTTAGTTCTGTCCATTTTTTTTATCTCCACTAATGCAGCTGATCATTTGGCCTCTGACCTCAAATCTCTTTTTTTTCCTTCTAAATAATATAGAAAAATGCAGAAATATGAGGTAAAACAAAGTAATTCATGCCCAAGGTTTTGTGAAAAAGGCAGGAGCCCCTATCTGGAATATATTTAAATAATATAAATAAAATATAAATAAAAATAAGATGGGAATGACAGTTCTGGTTTTGTTTTTGTTTTTTTTGTTTTTGTTTGTTTGCATAGGCATAGCAAACATTGGGGAAGATTAATGAGGAAGAATTCTTGGCATTAAAAACAGGGTGTCCCTACCCATGAAGCATCCAGACATAAGACCAATTGTAGGCTTCAGGCATACTGTCTAAACCCAAGGTCTTTCTTTATGGTCCTAGGAAAAGTTCTTAAACACAGTTGTCACAGTTAAGTTTCTGTAATTAGAGATATTAGTTCAACACAGATCCTGTGTTGAAACCAGGTGTCACGGAGTGTTGGTGTGAGACCCTGGATTTGGTGTAGATACCTAAGACCCACCCATTTCTGGGAGGGGTCTTGGGAACCGGATATTAGGTGTGACTTTACCTGCAAGACCCGGCCCATTCCTGGGAGGGGTCTTGGAAAAGTTAGATAAGCCTTGGACCGAGGGAATTTGCCCCCTTTCGGCCCTGCTGAGCTCGCTGGCTTTGGGGTCTCTGTTTCTGGTCTCGGACCAGAATGGAGGCCAGAGGGAAGATGGCTGAAAGGGTTAAGAGGCAGGGCTAGCCTAGAATGACTGAATGCTTGAAAGGTTATGAGATAGGCCACACACATGTGGTGAATAGGGAATGAATAAAGCTGATGCTTCCTGAAGCCTGCCTGTGAGTGAGTCTGTTTTCGCCTTTCACCTGGGCCTGGAACCCGCCGGCTGAATGGGGGATGCGGAACCACGTGGCCTGGGATGGCAGAGAAAGATCCATCCATCCTTCACCATCCATCGCCATCCAGCCCCATCTTTATTTATTTGATACTACAACGGAGTATCTTCTGATTTCATCTCACTATTATATGGTGAAGCAGGGAAACCTGCCCTGAAAGAAAATTGTTGCTATTTCTAATCATCAGGGTGTCATATGAGTCAATCCTGGTGAAAGTCGATATCAGGGCTGCATTAGGGTTCCCCCAGTGGAAGTTTGATTCCTGGTGCTGCTGTAGAAAACCATGCTAGTTCGAAAAATAAGATCCAAGGTTCGGGGGTGGACAGTCAATGTTTGATCAACTCAGGCCCAAGTTAAGTCACTATGACAAATGTTCAGCATGAAAGGCGCCCCTGCACTATAAAATTTATGAATTCCTATCCATATTAGATAAGAAGTTTCTATACATAAGACTTCATCATTTTAATGTGCCTATGCAAAAAGGAACAATGCCACATGATACTACTGGTGCATATGGGGGTAAAAATAACAAGCTAAATAATTCCTATAACATGGTTCTAACTTGAACTCAGATCCCAGGAGAAACTTATATACTAGAATTTCCTCCTAAGCAGATCCAAAAAAAGGGCTGGGGAAAGTTATATCTACTTAAGGAAATACACATTAAGAATTATACTTATTAAGGAAATACATCTAAAGAAATATAAAAAGGAAATATTTGTATCCCTTTTAAGTCTTTTGAAATAGTCTGAGGTGGGAGGGGGAATAAAATCCAGAGCACATTTTAAACCTGAGATATGGTTTTGTGGAGTCTGAAAAATGGTTTGCAGAAATCAGGGGTCAGGTAATGTCCTTGAGCTGAGGGTCTCTCCAGAGTCGATTCTGGTAGCCAGCAACAGTCTCCAGTGGAGGAAGGTGGGAGAAAAAGGGCCACAGAGAACGAATCAGCAGTAGTATTGGTGGCAGCTTTTTCCCAGGCAAAAAGGACTGAGGCAAGCTGGGCTGAGAGGCTGCCCTTTTGCTTTCGGCACCAACAGGTGCAAATTGGGGGTGGGGTGGGGAGGAAAATCATTTCAGTTCCTGAGGAATTAAGATCTGAGGCTAAAGAGGGAGAAATAGCAAATCAGGGCTGAAAGGAGGAGGATAGAAAAGGAATTGTAAAGTAGTAAGCGGAGATGGGAGGGGGAAAAGGAAGGATTGTATTTAACAGGGACTATATATAACAAATAGGCATTATGTACAATGCAGATTAGACAGACAGGTTTTCAACACACTCACACACACACACACACACACACACATGCACACACATAGAAGATCAATCCACAGGTTGCAGTTGAACTGACCCAGGTGGAATGGGTCAGAGCACTTAAAAAATATGAAGCCAGCAATTCAGGGAGAAAGCCTTTCCTATTCCTAGGCAAATCATCATTGATGAGGGCAAACTTTGCTGAAGAAAGGCTTCTGGGGTTAGATTGTACATAGAACATTCTTAAAACAATCATAATTTTTATATCTAGAATACTAAGCAATATGGTAATGAGCACAATAAGAGGAGTCTGCCCCATGAAGTATCATCTACTGGGTCTTGAACACCCAGTTTCCTTTCCTGAAAGCAAACTGAAAATGTGGGCATTGTGATATAATTAAAATTTTTTTTGAATTTTTGAATTAAAAAAAAAGAAAAACTGGGCTGCGTGATAGTACAGCAGTAGGGCATTTGCCTTGCACGCAGATGATATGGGACGAACTTGGATTCAATCCCTGGAATTCCATATGGTTTCCCGAGCCTGCCAGGAGCGATTGCTGAGTGCAGAGCCAGGAGTAACTCCTGAGCGTCTCTGGGTGTGGCCCCAAAACCAAAATAAGAAAAAGAAAAGAAAAACATTCAATATGCACTGTAACTAAGAGCCTGGCATCTATACTATTTCAATGGTATTTGTGGACTTAAAAATTAGGTCATATTAACAGGCATAATTAAATGGAAAATGAATATTGAGTATTTTGTCAAGACATTACCATAATGAGCACTGTATTGAAATTTAATATAGAGCATTGTACTGTGATACAAGGGCAACCATCCTATATCTCCAAGAGCTACTGTGAATAAAAAGATTAGAGTTATAAACATTAAAATTAAGACATCAAAGTGTGCTTTTTGGGGGTTGGGGTCTTGGGGGTCACATCTGGTGGTGCTCAGGGGTTATTCCTAGCTCTGTGCTCAGAAATTGCTCCTGGCAGGCTCGGGGGACCATCTGGAATGCCAGGAATTGAACTGGGTTTGTCTGGGATTGGCCACATGCAAGGCAAATGCCTTACATTCTGTTGCTCCAACACCCCAAAAGATTCTTTTAGTAAGCACTGTAGTGAAAATCCATGGCATCCAAATGTATTCTGCACTTGTTTCTGTGGATAAAGCATTGGAACATTATGATAGACCTCTATAAAGAGCAATTGAATTGATACCTAATCAGTATAAACAAACATCTATATATGATACTGCAGGTCTCTTATTCACTTTTCAAGAGATTGTCAACCTGGGCATAATCAGAGTATAATCTAATCCAGGAAGTATTTGTTCAGAGATTAGGGCTCAGGATCCTGTCCACAAGAAGTGGCAGTCCTATTGGTGATGGGAATGTTGCACTGGTTATGGGGGTGTTCTTTACATGACAGAAACCCAACCACAATCACGTTTGTAATCAAGTTGTTTAAATAAAATATTATTTAATAAAAAAGAAGTGGCAGTCCTAATATATGTTTCATCAGGACACTGGGGACTTTTGAAAGATTAAGCAGGGAATTATTCGAAGTATAGGACATATGCTTAAAATTGTGGGTTTGTTGACAGTCTTCTAACAGAATGCTGGCTGTGGGGACTATAAAAGAAGCTGCCAAAAGCTTTTACTTTTTTTCTCTGGTCATCCTTAAAGAGAAAACAGAGTGTGAATGTTGTTCAGTAGTCCTTGGTAGGAAAAAAAAAAAAAACAGTGAACGTGTGCTTATTAAGAAGGATAAATCAGAGAGTGTTTTCTTTCTTTTTTTTTAAATATGTTTTTAAGTAACATGACTATAGTTGGGTTACAGTCACAAACAACACCCCCGTCACCAGTGCAACATTCCCCCTCCAAGCCCCTCATCCCCCCTTCGGTTCCCCTGCCTGTATTCAAGACAGGCATTCTACTACAGTTATTTGTTTTTAAGTTCAGTAAATTGTTGTTTTTTTCCTTATAGAATAAGGGTTAAAAAAAATAAAGTTGTGACAGTGGCAATTGCTGTTGTTTGCATAGGCCCAGAAAAATATGGGGAAAATGGGAAAAAAAAACCTTGGCCTGATTACAAGAAGGCTTCACCCCTGAAGTTTATTGGCATAAGACCGACTCTGGGCTCCAGGCATACCAGTCTGTCCAATCTGAGTCATTCTCCATGGCCCCGGTGAAACTTTTTCACACTTTAGCTGCTGTTGATATCAGGTTCCTATATTTAAAGATTCTGGATTCTGTGCATTTCTTTCATCGAAGTTAGGCTGATGTGGAGCATCCTCTAGTTTCAGCACACCATTAGATGCGGAGCGATCTATCCTGCAAGCAGGCTGTAGCTGAGTCGTCTGGGTGTTGAAAGCACTCTTTGGAGTAAGACAATGCCAGAGCAGTTGGTCTTCTCTGGAAGAGGTTTGGATCCTGGTAATGTTGTAGTCAATTGTGATTGTTTCCATGGATGTTATCCATTGTTCAGGGGTGTATGAGCAATGCCCATTCTTCTGAGGCATAAGCCAAATCATTATGCCAATGTTCAGGGTATAAGGCCTAACTGAATTACCAAATTTGTGTTCCCATCTCTACTAGATAAGAACTTGTTTGCATATGCATTATTTTCCCATTTTAATGTGCCTATGCAAAAGAGAAACAATGCCACAAGATATTGTTGGTGCATCTGGAGGCCGACGAATAAAGTCCAACATTTCCCGTAGCTTGGTTCAAACATGAATTCTATACAGAGATACTCTTCTACCATTATTGCTTATAAAACAGATCTCAATGGAGGAAAAGCAAACAATAAAAAAAAAACAGTGGGCAAAATTGTCACTATATAAGGTGATATGCAAAAAGAGTTATAGATGTTAAGGGAATACATCTGAGATGTACAAAGGAGATACACGTGAGTGTTTTCTTTCATGTTAACCATCACCAATAGAACTGATGCACCTACTTACTCATTTACATCTCATAGCAGTTCAAAACAAAATGGGGCATGCTTTTTGTATCAGGGTGATGTTAGCTTCAAAAAATCTATTTGGACATTGATTCAGAAATAGCACTCCAAGGGATATAACCTAGGACCACAAAAACAAAATAATGCCCTCTGCACACCTATGTTCATAGCAGCACTATTTACAATAGCAAGAATATGAACTAACCCAGATGCCCAACAATAGATAAACAATAGCTAAAGAAACTGGTACATCTATACAATGGAATACTATGCAGCTGTTAATGTAGTTATGAAATTTGCTTGTACATGGATGGATTTGGAGACATGTTGAGTAAAATATGTCAGAGGGAGAGAGATAAGTGAGATAAGAATACTCTCACTCATATATGAGATTTAAGAAAAATAGAAGATAGTATAATAGTAAAACCTAGAGAGAATAGACAAGAAGCTTATCACAAAGAGTGGTAAGTGCAGTTAGAGAAATAACTAACTAACAGCTACCATGACAATGATATGATATAGAGTCTTGAAGATAAGCGGGGTGCAGGGAGGGAGGAAATGGGGGAAGAATGATTGTGGGAAAGTTGCACTGGTGAAGGGGTGTGTGCATTTTATGTCTGGCATCCAACTATGAACATGATTGTAACCATGGTATTTAAATAAAGAAATAATTAAAAAAAGACTTTCTTCCAGTATAGACTAGTTTTCCAATTTTTGCTCAGCCTATCTTAAGTCTTATATAACACACACACACATATATATATATTTATATAAGACTTCTTAATATATAGACTTCTTGAATCTGTTTTACTTTATATCGTGTTTCTTTCTTTATATAGAATTGATCACTCTAAAATTATCTTTTTATGTCTTGCTTCTCTACTCACAAAGTTCTTGAATAGCTTGATCTTATTCCTTATTCCTCTCTATTTTCATGATATCTAGAACAGTATGTGAGAGGTAAAAGAGTATAATTAATACACATTTACTATCTCCTGATTCAGTCTTTGGAAAGTTTTATAATTCTGTAAGTTCATCTATTGATTCCAAATTCTTCAGATTAGTAGTATATATAATGATCTCATAAATTTTAATATTTTTGAGGTGTCATAAGTTATGTTATATTTTTATTCATTTTATTAAAATTTTTCTATGTAAATCTTTGCTAAAGATTTGCTAATTTTTATATTTTTTGAAAATCCAGTTCCTGATTTTAATGGCCTTTTTTATTATTTCTTGGTAACTATTTCTGATTTCCATTTTAAATTTTTTCTTCCATTTACTTACTTTTTCATATATGTTTTTAATTATATAGTTTCTGAAAGTATGAAGTTAGGATATTTAATATTTTAAAAAATGTTCTTATTTACTCATGTCCTGTGTTGCTACGAAAGCTCATCTTAGTACTGCCTTTGTACTGTAGGTTCGATGGCAGTCAAGGATGCTATGAGCCTACATGGAGAAAAATACACTTCTGTGTCTGAGAAGTATCTCAGGACTATGAGGCAGGAAGTCTTCCTCACCTGAGGAAGTAGTGAAGAGATGGTTTTGGCTATGAAAATTGACTTGCAGGAATAGTAAGGGTCTAAAATGTGGACTCTGGTGACCTAGGTCACAGGAAATCCAGACTTAATATATTCCATTTTTTTAAAAAAATAATTTTTATTTTGACCAATAAATTACAAGTTTAATTATGAATAAATTATGAATCATGACTCTTTCACAGTAATATTTAAGGTACATAGTGACATTGAATCAGGGGCATTCCCACCACCAGTGTTGTCCTCCCTACACCCTTGTTCCCAGCATACATCCCATATCCTTTGCCTCTTCTTTGTCCCTCCTTTGCCCCAGGGCTGCTAGTATAACTGATACCCTCTGTATATAGCTTGTTGTAGATTGGATATCGATTTTGTTGTCATTAATTTTGGGTTTGATGTTTAAGTCTGATTATTTTTTATTTTTACTTAATGCTCATATGACTGTTTGGTCCTGGTACCATCTATTTCCCCCCTACCCACCCACAATTTATGAGGCAGAACCAGATGATTCAAGTTATGTGGTTCTGTTTGAAAAAAAAAAAGAAAAGAAAAAAGAAATAAAACAGGAGGAATCGGTCTAGAGGTTATAAATATTAATTTAAAAGAAGAAAGGGGAAAAGGAAGAAAAACATAAAAAAACCATAAAACAAACATACACACACAAAATTAAACATAAAACCTAAACCAACAGCACAAAAAAGCACCACAGCAACAAGGACAACAACCAAACAATAACCACAAGAACAACAACAACAACAACAAAAAAAAAGCAAAAAGAAAAAAGGAAGGAGGGCTAGTGTGGCAAGATTTTGTACTTCTCCTCCTCCTCCTCCTCTTCCTCCTCCCCCTCTTCCTCCTCCTCCTTCTCCTCCTTTTCTCTTTATTCTTGCATATGCACAGCAAATATTGGGGAAATTAGAAAGGGAATTCTCTTGGCCTAAGAAATAGAGGGTTTCTCTGCCCTTGAAGCATACTGTCAAGGGAATAACTACCAACTCCATACACATTCATTTTCACACCCCAAGGTCTTTTTATGGTCCAAGGAAACTTTACTCTCAGTTGTGGATGATATTAGGCCCCTGTAACTAGAGATCTTGATATTTGCAGAGGTCATAGGCTGATACCTAAGATGGTCTTTCTTTATGGTTCTAGAAGTTCTGTTCTATCACTGTTGTTTTAATCAGTCTTCTATAATTGCTGGTCTTGGTTTTTGCACAGATCCTAGAACAAAGCCTAGAATAGAGTCTTTCATTATGTTTCCAGAAGTTCTGTTCAGTTGCAGTTGTCAAAGTCAGACCTCTGGAATTAGAGATCTTGGTTATTGTACAAATCCTAAGCCAAAGTATAGGCCAGGATCTTTCTTATTGGTCCTAGAATAAATTCTACAAAGTCATGATTGTCAAAGTCATTCTTCTGTAGTTAGAAATCTTGGTTTTTTCACAAATCAAAGGACAACATATTTTCTGATTTCATCTTACTGCTATGTGATAAGATAGGAAAATCTACTCTTAGATCAAGTTGTTGTAGTTTCCTCTTTGTCAGAATGTCATATCAAAACTGGCGCAAGTTGGAGCAGTATTAGGAATTTCCCAGGGGGAGTTTGGTTCCTGATGTTGTTGGGAACTGTTTAGTTCTATGTCTGGGATTTAGGGCTCAGGATTAAACAATTCCTGTCTGATCACATGGAGTCTAAGTTGGACCTGCATGACACATGTTCAGGGTGGGAGGTGCTCCTGTACTATAAAATGTATGGGTTCTTATCTCTAGTAGATAAGAGCTTGTTTCTATACATAAAATTTCCCCATTTTTTAGTATGACTTTGTAAAAAGGAATAGTGCCATATTATATTGCTGGTGCATTTGGGGGTAAGAATGTCAGGCTGTGCCCTGGTTTTGACCTGAGCTTTTATCCCAGCAAGACTTTTTCTTGTAGATTTTTATAGCAAGCAGAACCAAAACAGGTGAAGTTAGGGGGGGGGGAGGATATATATATATATATACACACAAAATAGAAGAAATAAAGAAAAATAAAATTTAAAAAGTAATTAAAGAAGTGATGTAAGAGGCTACCTTACATTTGGGAATAAACAGACTAAGAGGTATTATTATAGAGGTAGTAAACATATAAAGGAAATATAGGTTTCCCCATTAAGTCTTTTGAGATATTCTTGTGGAGGATGAAATCCAGGGCACATTTTCATCACACACCCTGGTCTTGTTGAATTTGAGAAATGATTTGCAGCAGAAAGGGAATCAGGTAGAGTCCTTGCATTGGGAGTCCACTGGAACTGAATCTGGTATCATGCAACAGTTCACCTTCTGGGTGAGGTGAGAGGTGCCACAAAGCATAAGTCAGCAGGAGTGTTGTTTGTAGTTTCTTGTGGGGCACAAGATGTGGGGCTGATAAGGTGTCCTTTTGCTTGGAAGCTGGGTGTTGGCTTATTGTGGCAAGATGTCACTCTCTGTACCTAATGAGTTAAGAATGGAGGGTAAAGAGTGTTAAATAAAAGGGATATCAGATCAGGATCAGGGGATGAAAGGATAGAAGGATTTCTGAAGGAGGGATGGAGGAATAGTATATTTAGGCATGGATTGTTTACACTTTAGGTTTGCCATTGAAGAGGAGTCCACTATCTACAAACTCATGCCCACATATAGACAGACATTAGAGATCTATTCTTTTTTATTTTTTTATTCATACCTTTATTTAAACACCTTTGATTACAAATATGATTGTAGTTGGGTCTCAGTCACCACCCCCTTTCACCGGTGCAACATTCCCACCACCAATGTCCCAAATCTCCCTCCTCCCCACCCCACCCCCACCTGTACTCTAGACAAGCTTTCCACTTCCCTCATTCAAACACATTGTTATAAAAGTTCTCAGTGTAGTTATTTAGAGATATTCTTTATTTTTTTTTTTTTTTTTTTTTTTGTTTTTTGGGCCACACTCGGCAGTGCTCAGGGGTTATTCCTGGCTCCAGGCTCAGAAATTGCTCCCAGCAGGCACGGGAGATCATATGGGGCGCCGGGATTCGAACCGATGACCTCCTGCATGAAAGGCAAATGCCTTACCTCTCCAGCCCCTTAGAGATATATTCTTAAAATTTTGTTAGAGGCTTGACCCTCATTGGATGGGTCTGAGTTCTTAAGAAATAACTGAATTAAGAAAAGATAAATAATTAACTTACAGTATGCTTTAGATATCTTGAATTTTGTTTTCTCATTATTCTTCCTCTCTTTTTCTTTGAAAAAATATTCACAATTCTGGCTGTTTATATCTTGAATTAATTATCATTTATAAAGACATGAGTTATGTTATCTGTTGCACATCATCAAATAGCTTCATTAAATATTAAATTATATCAGGTGAACACATTTGAGTTATTATTTCCTATAAACCATCCTTCAAAACTCTTTTTGTTTCTTTGTATTTTTTAATTAAATATTTTACAAAGTTTTCATAGTTAAATTTTAGATATAGAATTTTTAAACTCCAGGGCCCGGAGAGATTGCACAGCGGCGTTTGCCTTGCAAGCAGCCAATCCAGGTCCAAAGGTGGTTGGTTCGAATCCCGGTGTTCCATATGGTCCCCCGTGCCTGCCAGAGGCTATTTCTGAGCAGACAGCCAGGAGTAACCCCTGAGCATCGCCGGGTGTGGCCCACAAAACAAAAACAAAAAAAAGAATTTTTAAACTCCAATCTCACAAATATTTTCAGTCTGCCATCTGTTATAACATGCACCTTTTAAAGTTTGATTGTTAAAGTTTGGATCTCGGGATTTTATTATTATTAACTCTTTAGTTTAGATATTTAGTCTATCCTTCCTTAACACCACTAATGTACCCAAATCCTCTTGGCCCTTTACCCCATTATTTACATCTGTCTTTCTCTTCCTCCACTTAATTTTGTTCCTTTGTTCACTATATTCTGCGGCCAAGAGTATTCTAGACAAACCCCATTTAAGATCATTGCATTTCTTCCCAATTCTTTATGAGCAACCATTTGTGTAAAGATCTTGATGAGAGAGACAAAAGTCAATTTTTATAGACTAAAAAATAATTGAATAATCCCATAGTAATTGTTGGTTGATAATGATTCACCATATTGAAATATAATTTAGGTGAGATTATGGTCAAAGCTTTTCTGCCTTCTACTATAAGAAATGTGTTCACACTAATCAGATAATACACTAGATTTTGTTACTAACATGTATACTATAAAATTTCTATTATACATGATGATTTTATATCTATATTTATTTATATATAAATATTTATATAGTATATTGGGTTATTTTTGTTTGTTTTTGGGCCATACCCTGTGACACTCAGAGGTTACTCCTGGCTGTGTGCTCTGCTCCTGGCTTGGGAGGCCATACAGGGCGCTGGGGGATCAAGCCATGGTCTGTCCTAGGTTAGCTCGTGCAAGGCAAACACCCTACCTCCTGCGCCACCACTCTAGCCCCCTAGTGTATTGTTATATATATAAAGGGATTCTAATATATACTGGATGTATTTAGTAAGAAGTGTTAGGGGTCAGTACATAATCAGTCTTTGTTAGAAGCTAAAGAGGGAAATGAGATTTGTTTGGAGGGTCTTCCTTGCAGTGAACTGATACTGATCAGAAGTAGTTAACTAATTTAATAAAACCCTGAAACTAAATCAGTTCTCTCTCTCTCTGTCTGTCTGTCTGTCTGTCTGTCTGTCTTCTCTTCTCTTCCTCTCTCTTCCTACCCCTCCCTCTTCCCCTTTGTTTTTGGTCCATACTTGGTGATTCTCAAGGCTTATTTCTGGCTCTTTGTTCATATTTCATTCCTGGTAGTGGTGATGGGGCTTATGAGGTACCAGGAATCGAAGTTGCATCAGCCCCATGCAAAACAAGTGCCCTACATAATGTTACTGGCTCAGAGATTTTAACTGTCATATATCAAGTTAGGGTTATGCTATAATGCATTTAATTTGAGCATGATTCTTTGGTATGTCACTTGTTATATGAACTCAACCTTAGTTTTTACATTTTTATTACTTTCTTAAATTATGAGGATGAAATTAAATCATGTCTGTAAAGGTGTCAGTTAAGATTTGCACCAGTAATATAATATGACACCATACTATTTTGTATAGGCACAGTAAAAATGGGGAAACCTATGCACAAGTTTTTTATTTTTTTATTTTCTAGCGATAAAATTCATACTTTTTATCATACAGGAGCACCTCCCACCCTAAAAATGTGTCATTTAAACCCAACTTAGACTCTATGAGATTGGACAGTGATCATCCAACTCAGAACCCCAGATCTCAGACATAGAATCAATATAGTTCCTTACAACAATACCAGGAACCAAACTTCCCCTGATAAATTCCTAATACTGCTCTGGAACCAACTTGTGCCAGTTTGATATGACATCCTGACAACGAGGAAACTACAACTTGATCTAAGAGCAGGTTGTCCTATCTCATCACCTAACAGTAAGATGAAATCAGAAGACATGTTGCCCTTTGATTTGTGCAAAAACCAAGATCGCTAACTACAGAAGACTGACTTTGACAACTATGACTGTGCAGAAGTTATTCTGGGACCAATAAGAAAGACCCTACCCTAAGATTCAGCCTAGGACTTGTACAAAAATCAAGATCTCTAATTACAGAGGTCCGACTTAGACAACTGAGACTGAGCAGAACCTCTGGAATCATAACGAAGACTATCCTAAGCTTCGGCCTAAGATCAGCAAAAACCAAGACTACTCATTACAGAAGTCTGATTACAACAATAATGATGGAACAGAACTTCTAGAATCGTAAAGAAGACTCTATCCTAAACTTTGTCCTATGACTTGTGCAAATTTCTAGCTACAGAGGCCTAATTTTATCATCCACAACTGAGAGGAAAGTTTCCTGGCACTATAAAAGACTTTGGGGTGTGTTAATGAGCCAATAGTTGTTCTCATGGCAATATGCTTCAAGGACAGAGAAACCCTGAATCTCTTAGGCCAAGGGAATTCCCTTTTTTATTTACTTAATACTTAATGTGCCTATGCAAAAAAGAGAGAGAGAGAGAGAGAGAGAAGCACAAAACATTGTCACACCAGCACTCCTTCCTTTTATTTTTTCTTTTAATTTATTTTTCTCTTTTTTTTTCTTTTTCACTCTTGTGGTTATTATTTGGTGATTTTTGTTGTTGTTTACTATTATTTGTTGTTGTTGTTTTGGTCTTCTTCCAGCAGAACCACACAACTTGAATCATCTTGTTCTGCCTCATGCGTCGAGGGGAAAAATAAAAATGAATGGTAGCAGGACCAAACAGCCATATAAACATTAAGTGGAAATAAAAAATGATCAGACTTATACACCAAACCCCAAATCAACAACAACAGAATCGATACCCCATCTACAACAAGCTATACACAGAGGGGAACAGTTACACTAGCACTCCGAGGGACAAAGGAGGGAGATATGGGACACATGCTGGGAAAAGAGGATGAAGGGAGGACAACCCTGGAAGTGCAATTGGCCCTGATTCATTGTCACTATGTACCTTAAATATTACTGTGAAAGATTTGCTATTCACTTTTGGTCACAAAAATTATCAAAAAAGATTTGTTATTTTTACATTTCTATGGTATTAGGTGAAAATGAAATAATATGCTTCCTTTCTTTCCTTAGGACTTGATGTTACTATTGTAAGTGGGGTGTGAGAGAGACTAGGATAAAGTGTAGTGTACCTGATTTCTGGGTCTTATCTTGCTCATTTCTTTTGTTTGTTTTGGGGCCACACCCTGCTGTGGTCAGGGGTTACTCCTGACTCTGAAATTGCTCCTGGCAGGCTCAGGGGATGACAGGGGATGCCTGAGATCAAACCCAGGTTGGCTGCATGCAAGGCCAATGCCTTACTTGCTGTGCTATGGCTCTTGCCACTATCTTGCACAAATCTGCTTCCAGAGCATAAGTTGTAAGAGATAACAGTCTGGTCAGTAGACACTCTTGAGGTGAGTAAACATCCAACTTGTAAGGTAAAATGCTTCTGGATAGACAATTAATTGTCAAAAAGAAATCAGAAGTAACCCTGTTCATTACTGAATGTAGTACAAAGATTCTGAGATTAACTGTATTTAGATTTATAAGGGAACTAAGCTAATAAAAAAGCAAAATGTATTAACATATTTAAATTTATTTATAAAAACAAATAAGTAACATAAACTATTTAACCAGCAACTATTTGATGTTAAATGAAAAAAATTAAGAGTTTACCATCAGTTTATAGGAGTAGTCTTTCTTCTGAGTATCATTCATGTCATTCATTGTTTTTAATATTATTCTTTGTGAATTGTGCATTAATCTCTTTAAGGCATTTTGTTTGATAGTTCTATTAAGGGTATTATCTGAATAGTAACTGATTTAAAAATTATTCATACATAAAACATACAGTTAATGTTTTCATCTTATCAGCTGTCTTTTAATTTAGGCTATATTTGACCTTACAAGAATTTATAGTTTCATGTAGTCAAACTATTAATATTATCCTTTAGTTTTTACTTTGAAATTATACTTAGAGCATGCTGCTCTTTTCTCCTGAAATGCTCTGCTCAGAGCCATTATTTATGGCATTTCAGTAGGGCACTTATGAAACACACTGTTCACAGCAACTTCTCTTATTTTTGAAAAATCTGTGTCACTCAGACATTTTTTTCTGATTTTTTTTGTTATTTTACTTTCTACTTGTAAATCAAAAGCAAGAGATTAAGTGTTTCAGACTAGAAGGAATCCAACATATCTGTTATTAGGTTGTTAACTGGAAGCGAAATCATTCTATAATGTTTAAGTCGTCTTGCCTTTGGCTTCATTATCTCAACAGAGAACACACTTTAACTTATTTCTATAGGCATATTCTATAAAATTGTAAGATTATTTATTTTTCTTAGTTTAACCAGTATTTCTCTAACTTGCCATTTTGCTCCAAAATAAGTCTCTGCTGTGTTCTGCTTTGATGAGTTTGAATGTTGCATACTATGCTTCCCAGAATTCTTTGCCCATTAGGTTTCTCAGGTATTAGAACCTACAATGAAAGTCAAAGTTGGGAGAAGAAAAAGTATTTTCATTCTATGCCTTATTCCAGTTAGAATCTTTATTAGATTTTGCATGCAATTTCAGTTTCTTTTGATATTTTGTTTGTCTCCTCAGAGGTACCTGGAAGCAGCTAGAATCCCTCCTCTGATGATATGTCTCTGATCATCTAATGCTTCTTGGAATTTTTAGAGTCTGAGAAGATAACGCAACCGGAGCTGAGAATCAAAGACCATCTCTGATAATGTAAAATGAAAAAGGGATTTTATTTAGCTAGCTGGGCCCAGTTTCATGAAAGACGAAAGGCCCTGGGTGAAACTAATAGGCAGTTTATATAGGGTCAACAGGCTTCAGCAAGCTAAGCATTTCATTAGTTAATACAAATGGTTTAACTTCCACAGTATACATGGTTGGTTCTCACATCTCACAGTCCTAACTCCTGCATCCCCTAGCCCCCTTATCTTGTCTGATACCATTTGGGCCAAAAAACAGAATGGCCTTTATAAAAAGGAGGCCTTGACCATTCTATGGGACAAGCTAACATCTCATTTTATTGGAATTTGGCCTGGGGATGGTATGGGGAGCAGTATCTGGGAAGGGAAAGGTAAGGGATGAGTAAACTTTCAAGCTGTTACAGGCTTGTTGCTCATTAAGGTGAGTTATAGCTTCAGGGTCTGGGGTCCAACAGTATTTTCCTAGGTTTAGAGTGGAATTGCATTTACTCTTTGTGTTATTTCTGTGTTTTTATTTTTATATTTCAGTTCACCAAAATCTGGCTAACAAATTCCTATATTTAACTATCTATTGAAATATTTTGGTTTCTGTTTTACTGACTAGATTTTAATACAAATTAATAGGAATGGTCCCAGGAAATATATATTAAAAGACTGAAGCCTGGAATTGTCTCAATTATGTTATCTTTGGATAGACTGCTTAATTCCTTGGCAACAAAAGTGAGCCACTAATAATCTATGACATGCATTGAGATCATGATTAATTAAATAATCTCTTGTGGTTGATAGTGATAAAGTGTTTGCTGAAGCAAGTATCTTAGAGACCAAATGACTGTCATACGTATCTTTTTGATAGTAATGAAAAGTATGAGAGTAGACAGCAGTGTAATTGCTTTGGGCCTGTACTGGTGAGCTTCCTAAGAGAAAGTAATAGCTTCAGGCCTTTAAACTTTCTTTAAACTAAAGACACTGTTAGAAAATCAAAGTTCCTATAGCAACTTTAGAAGAATCTCATTTTCTATAACTACTGAACTAAATTTAATGCAGGTAAACCAAGAATTTATGTATGTTTTAAAATTACATTTCATGTTGAATTTATAGCCTGAAGATTTTTTACTTGAGAGTTAGGACATAAATGTATATTTATATAATGGAATACTACTTGGCTATTTTTTTAAAAAAGAAATGTTGCCATTAGGAACAAAGTGGAAAGAACTTTTAGGAGGTTATGTGAAAAAATTGTTAGAAGGAAAATGATAGGTAAGTATTGAACAACTTTACCTATGTGTGTAGAGTAAGGATGCAAAATTGAAAGAAAGGCGTAGTTCAAAAACATAACAAAACAATGAAAAACTTTAGAACAAGGAATAGGATGGGTTGTGGGATACATGTGGGGCAATGTAAAATAAAGTTGTGGATTTTATTTGTAAAAATAAAAAAGGAGTAGAAATAAAAGACTAGATGTTTGATAGTCATGTTAAAAATTGAGATATTGATTCGGAAAGAGTATGAGCAGGATCTAGAATGGCTGAGAGTCTTGAATTCTGAGAGTTGGGCTGTTTGTTTTTGGATATATATGTATACTTATACATATATATGTATATGTATTTTTTTGGTATAGGAATAAGTTCTTGCTGTATCTGAGAATTTGCTCTTATTTTAAAGTCTTATAAACATTCAACTAGTAGTTTTCTTAAAGGTAACATCTAGCCTTATCTCTAATATGAGTCAAGAATAACCTGGTTAGGGCCAGAGTGATAGCGCAGCAATAGGACATTTGCCTTGCATGCAGCTGATCCAGGACGGACCTTGGTTTGATCCCTGGCTCCACCTCTCAAATAGAGGGGGAAATGAGGGAGGGTACCAGGACCAAACAGATATATGATCACTAATAGTAAGCTAGACAAAGAGGGGACCACTTACTCAAGCAGCCCGGGGGGTTATGGTGTGGGATATGGGTTGCAGAAAGGGAACGGAATGGGGGGAGGACAAATCTGGTGATGGGTATTCCCCCGATTCAATGTTAATATGTCCCTAAAATACTACTATAAAAGATATGTAAGCCAATATGATCAAAATAAAAATAAAAAAAATAATAACCTGGTAAATCAGGGAGTTATCACTATGTTCACAAGAATTATAAAGTCATACCAGTATACATACTGGAAGAAAACTGGTGAATTATGTGGGAATAGACTAAGATAGATGGAATAAAATCGGATTAGACTGAGTTTCTTGCTATGCATTCAGAGACTGAATTTAAAAGATTAGTTTAAGCAGATAAAATTGGCTTTAGCAGGTTGACTGACTAAACATGAACTCAATGATTGTTTACATTTAATTAAGCTAAAATGTCAGAACTTATGGGTATAATGCCAAGGAAGAATCTCAAAGGTTCAGGAATTTGGAAATTTAGAGTAGATTAATCATTTGCCATCTCATTACAGTGCACCTTTTCTACTACAATATTAGAAAGTACCAAGAGATAACCTCTTTTTAAAGGGTCTGAGAAACATTTTAGAGTTGCAACATCCTTAAAAGTAATCATGTGACTTTGGTGGGTATAGTGACATTGGTGACTTTGGTGGTCTGGAGGACAAATGATAGTAGAGCTGGATGCTGAATTGTCATAAGCTGGGTACATGGCATACTAGACAGAGGGGAGATAGTCTACTTAACTATCAAACAGCAAATGAGAAAATTCCTGTAATTAGCAACATAATGAGGAATATAAAACTTTGATTTTTACAAAGGAAGATTCTGAGGCCCTAAACTTAAATTTTTTGGGAGCAAAGATTGAAGCAGAACACATATGACTTTATTTCCTAAACCAGCCTCATCTTAGGCAAAATCCTTCAGATTTTTCTGCTGAGTACTTTAAGTTTTCTAAGATTTTTCCATATTTATGTTCACACATATTTGTTTTCCCTTTCACATTTGAGTCATGGATAGGACAGAGGATGACTCAACCCCACAACAGGCAAAAACAAAAAGTACAATTCAAGATAGTGTCTGTCACACGATTTTTTATTGTGTTTTTCAGCTATTGAGGCTGAATCAAGTAATTCCAACAAAGATTTCACAATCTTCAATTCTTAAGATGTTTTTAATGTGGTCTATTGTGGTAAGGGTTCTCAATCCTATTCTAAAAAGAATGCAGATTAAGAGGTTAAATTTCTGTGATCATCCTTATTTTGTCAGTTTAAGTTTGATAAGATTTTACTTGTTTGTGGGTTATTTGTAGATATAACTGGTGTTGTTTTGTTTTGAGTTTAGGGACCGTAGCTAGTGTTTTCTCCTGGATCTATATACAACGATCTCTCACTCCCCTGCAACGGGCGGAGTGCAGGGATTGAACCCAGGCTGGCACAGTGCAAGCATACTACCCACTGGACTAAGCCTCAATCCTCTCTATATTTGTAGGTAGAACTAATCGATGTTTTTTTTTTTTTTTCTAGTCTCTGGGAAAGTGGGGGAAATATCCCAGCAGACAGAACAATCTATTTTTTGATGAAGGCAGGATACTCTGTTGCTTTTCATGGGTGTATTTTAGAGAGAATAATTACTACTACGGAGACTGTTTGTTTTGTTTTTGGGTAACACCCGGCAGCGCTTAGGGGTTCTTCCTGGCTCTACGCTCAGAAATCACTCCTGGCAGGCTTGGGGGACCATATGGGATGCTGGGATTCGAACTACTGTCCTTTAGCATGCACGGCAAATGCCTTACCTCCATCCTATCTCTCTGACCCTTATGGAGACTTCTTATTGGTCATTGATATGATACAAAGTTAACTCCTGATGGTAGACAACTTACTTTTTTAAATGTTGCTATTCCAGATATTTTAATAAATTGTCCCTGAAATTTTATTACCTAGTAATTTGCCAGATTTAAAAGTGATGCAAATTTATTATTTGAATTGTAAAACTTTAAAGAAATAGAAGGAAAAGTATAACTCTAAACAAACATCTAAAGATAAACAGTTAACAGTTTTGGTATCTCTCAGCACTAATTGTACTTGAAAAATTCTAAATATAGCAAAAGGAAAATGGATACATTTATTATTTTTCAGCTGCTTCTTAGCTTCAAATATAATATTTATAGAAATATAGTGAAGAAATAATTTTCAACATCATCTCTTTATAACAAAATATGAGACTACGTGACTTTTTCAAAATTCAAGAAACATGTTCATTTACTAGGG
Organism: Suncus etruscus; assembly: GCF_024139225.1. Classification (NCBI taxonomy): domain Eukaryota; kingdom Metazoa; phylum Chordata; class Mammalia; order Eulipotyphla; family Soricidae; genus Suncus; species Suncus etruscus. The sequence continues at coordinate 102,133,172 of NC_064848.1, forward strand.
TAGGAGATTATTTGCTAAATTACTGAAGTTATTCTAGAGATAAAACTGTTTTGAGATGATTGATTTTTTTTCATTACGTCACCAGCCTGAATATTTACTATCAGGTTTCTTTTCACCATTCACATTTTAAAAATCTCCAAGGGAGAAGCAGAAGCTGTAGTGCAGTGGTAGGGCACTTGCCTTGGACGCAGCTGACCCAGGACAGACCTCGGTTCTATCCCCAGCGTCCCATATGGTCCCCCAAGCCAGGAGTGATTTCTGAGTTCATAGCCCGGAGTAACCTCTGAACATGACCGCCCAACCCCCCAAATCTCCAAAGGAAACAAAGAAGGAAGATTTCTAGATAGCTTTTTCACTTCAGAACCTAATTCCTGTTGCTCTTGCCTAGCCTTAATTTTCCCTGTAGATCTCCACTGTGGCTATTTGGTCAGATTTTTTTCTGAAAAGGTCTCTTCATATTAGAATGCTACTTGATGGAAGAACAAGTGATATTACTGAAGAACCCCTTCAAGGATCTCTTTTCATTGATTTAATAGTTGAATGAATTTACTTGGGTAAATGGTTTATGATAAAAATAAAAAGTCTAGATGAGATGAAAACATGAAAGGTCATGAATTCTAGGCTAAATAATTTAAATTTGAATTAGTAAAATATTGGCAGCTAGTAATAGATATATAAATCTCCCAACTTAATATATCCTGAAATGTGTCACCTAATGGGAGACAAAAAATATTCAACAAAATATACAGAAATAAATCAAACTGGAGCCAAAGAATATGGAAAACTGGTATTTTGTTTAAGATTTTTGATTGGAATGATCTCCACTTTTATAATGGTTCTATGTTGCTTACATAATCACCTTTACCATTGCTTAGAGAAACAACAATTTGTTTTCTTAGAGATGTGACTTTAAACTTTGTTACTTCTGTAAGATTCTGCCTAAATTATAACCCTAAGGGTACAATATTTTGGAACTAATGGTTCTTGTAGTCTTAAAGAGAAACTGTTTGGCAATGTTTTGTTCACATTATTTTATAATTAAATTTAATTTTTTAGGTGATGGTATTAGTTTAACAGAACATCTCTATAAATTTCTTAGACCACTTCATTTTGCTTAGGATCATTAAATGTCAATCAGGATTTGTGGTATTAAAATTCAAGGTCTTCGTTATAAATGCTAAGGATCAAAAAATTATCAAAGGGACACTAATAGGCACACTACAAATGGCCAATCTAATTTTTATTTCTGAACTGAGATGAAAAATGAGAGCCTGTGTCTTTCTGCTCTCTAGTAGCAAAAGCTCATTAGGATCTGGACAGCATGTGGGAAGTGACACAGCTGAGGCTCTCCCAGGCAAAATACATTAACATTACAAATGAAACTGGGTCTGAATTTATCTCAAGGAACATTTTCTCTCAGAGGTATAGTAAGAATTACATTAGCTGTGTAGTTATTAAACTGTGTTGAATAATTCTGTTTTAGGAAAGGAAAGTGACCTTTTGTATCTCTCAGAGGGTTATTAGCCTTACAGATATATTTTAAATAAAACTAATTGGGACAGAATACCAGCTTTACAAAAATATGTGAGTATAGTTGGTATTACATAAAAATACAGTATACTAAATAAAACATAAGATTCTATTCGGATGTCATATATTTGTTTAATTATCAAATATCTTCATCTTCTATTTTATGGTGTGGATAAAGAATTGATGGTAGAATTATATGGTTGACCAGTCTATGGTAGGGAGCTTGCCAGAAATAGTGAGAGTGCTTTTAGGACAAAGAAGGGACCACTATAACAATGATAGTTGGAAATGATCACTCTGGACAAGAATTGTATACTTAAAGAGATAAAGTAATGGGTACGATACACTTCAGTAAAAATGTACAGTACAATGTCTAAAGAGGAGGAAAATGTTAAAGGGGGAAAGAAAGAAAGAGAGTGAGGAGAGAGAGAAGAGGGAAGGGTGGGAGGAAAACTGGGGACATTGGTGGAGGGAAATGTACAACAATGAAAGGTGTTGTGTACAAATTATGATAGAAACTCACTCATGAACAACTTTGTATCTGTGAAAAAAGCCATTAGTATTATTAACAACCTTGTAACACTGTTTAAGTCAGGCAATTAAAAATGTATGTATGGTTGAAAATTCTCGATTTCTGTAAGTCTGAAGAGATAGTACATGGATTAAGGCACTTGTTTTGCAGAATCAGACTGATTCTGATTCTATTTTCTACACCACATTTGGTCCCCTGAGCATCCTAAGGAATGAAATTCTTGAGCATCTTCAGATGTGACTTAACATACCCCTCTCGTCAGACACAAGTTCTCAATTTTCTGGTACTTACAAAAATAAAATTTATAACTTACTGTTTCTAATAAATAGCATAAATATTGTGTTTAATCAATTATGAAAATTAAAATATGGTGCTTCTTAAAAAGTAATGTTGGCATGCTAGCCCAGTGGGGCTCGACTGTGAGAAACTGTGAGTGCTGCCTGTGAGTGTTTGTCTCCTGTCCTGTCTCCTAAACCTCTTGGGAGTGGGCCAAAAAGGGCCCTGAAAATTCGCTCTCCCAGAGGCTCCAGAAGAGCACGGCCCGCTTCACTACGTGGTCATGTGCTCTTTCTTTTTTGTTTTTGTTTTTTTTTTTTGGGCCACACCCAGCGGTGCTCAGGGGTTACTCCTGGCTGTCTGCTCAGAAATAGCTCTTGGCAGAAACGGGGGACCATATGGGTCACCGGAATTCAAACCAGCCATTTTTGGTCCTGGATCGGCTGCTTGCAAGGCAAACGCCGCTGTGCTATCTCCCCAGGCCGGTCATGTGCTCTTTCTAAGGAAAGAACACCACTGCAACAAGAAGAAAAAAATCACACTAAGAACTGAGCTGGATCACTGAAGCCCAGCATTTCTCCCTGGACTGTCTTCTCTGCTGTGTGATTAGGCCTAAAATTTCATCCTGTGTGAGGCTTCATCCACGAAGGACTCCCCTTCCTTGGAGGCAAGTCGACCCACCCAGAAAGGGCGGAGCCAGAGGGGCGTGGCTGTGCATATCATTTAGCCAATGAATACCACCACAACACATAGAAAAACCCACAATACAAGTGTGACAATGGGGAAAAAGCACGGGCCAGCATCAGACATAGAGAATAAATATGACAATTCTGATGACCAGAAAACGGCCAACCAACTAATCAATCTCTCAGATAAGGAGTTTAGACAAGAAATATGGAGGATGCTCAAAGAACTCAAAGAAACCATGAATCGAGTTGAACAGAACACTAATAAGAACCAAGAAAATATGAAGACAGAAACCACAAAACTCCAAACTGAAATAACAGGTCAAATAATAGACCTGAAAAACTCAGTAAAATAATTGAATGACAAAATGGATACACTCTCCAACAGGCTAACAGAAGCTGAGAATAGAATTGGTGCTGTGGAAGATGAGATAAATAACAACTCCATACAGCGGGAGAGATTGGGAAAAAAAAAACTTAAAGCAAATGAACAGACAATGGAAAAATTAGTCAAAGAATGGGAACAGATGAAAATAGAAGTCTATGATAAGCTCAACAGAAACAACTTAAGAATCATTAAAGTCCCAGAGACCCAGGAAGAAAATTTCCAGGAAGAATCAACGGTCAAGAACATCATTAAAGAGAAACTTCCAGAGCTAAAGAACATATGTGATCAAATCTGGCATGCCTGAAGAGTACCAACCAAAAGAGACCCCAGAAAAACCACCCCAAGACACATCCTAGTCACAATGACGAATCCCACAGATAGAGACAGAATTCTGAAAACAGCAAGATTAAAAAGGGAAATTACATTCAAGGGAACATCCTTGAGATTTATAGCAGACCTGTCACCAGAAACACTCAAGGCCAGAAAACAGTGGTGGGACATAGTGACAAAACTCAATGAAATAAATGCTTCGCCAAGAATACTGTACCCAGCAAAACTCACTTTCAGGTTTGACAGAAGAATACATGATTTCACAGACAACAGCTCAGAAACTTTATAGACTCAAAACCAGTCTTAAGAGAAAAACTGAAAGACCTAATTTAAGACAAGACTGACCAAAGGACACACCAAATTTCTATATAAAGATGGCATTAAATCGCAGGACAATTCTTTCTCTCAATGTCAATGGACAAAATGCACCAGTTATGAGACACAGAGTGGCTAAATGGATCAAAAACTCAATCCAACATTCTGCTGCCTACAAGAAACGCATTGTAATAGTCAAAACAAACATAGACTCAAAATAAAAGGCTGGAGGAAAATTATCCAAGCAAACAAACCCATAAAAAAGCTGGAGTGGCCATACTAATATCAGATGATGCAAACTTTATACTTAGGAAAGTTGTAAGGGACAAAGATGGACATTTTGTATTAATCAAGGGATATGTACAGCAGGAAGAAATCACTCTCCTAAACATATATGCACCAAATGAGGGGCCAGAAAAATATTTAATACAATTGTTGACAAATCTGAAAAATAATATCAATAACAACCTAATAATTGTGGGGGACCTCAACACGGCTTTGTCAACACTGGATAGGTCAACCAGACTGAAACCCAACAAGAAGATACTAGACCTGAGAAGAGAAATGGAAGAAAGAGGCCTACTAGATATATATAGGACACTCCATCCCCCGAAACCTGGATACACATTCTTCTCCAATGTACATGGGACATTCTCCAGGATAGACTACACGCTGGCACATAAAACATACCTCCATAATATCAAGAAGATAGAAATTTTGCAGGCTACCTTTGCTGACCACAAGGCTCTAAAATTATATGTGAATTCCAAAGGGACACAGGAGAAAAACTTTAACTGGAAGTTAAACAGCCTCATAATGAATAACCAGTAGGTCCGAGATGAAATCAAGAGGAAATCAAAACTTTCCTGGAAACAAATGATAATAGAGATAATAGAGACACAAACTATCAGAAATTATGGGACACAGCAAAAGCAGTACTGAGAGGAAAATTTATAGCATTGCAAGCACACATCAGCAAGGAAGAAGGGGCCTACCTGAATAGCTTAATGATGAAGCTCATAGAATTAGAAAGTGCTCAACAAAAGGACCCAAAAATAGGGAGACAGAAGGAAATAACAAAGCTGAGAGCAAAAATCAACAAAGTGGAAACCCAAAAAACAATCCAAATGATTAACGAAAGTAGAAGTTGGTTCTTTGAAAAAATAAACAAGATTGATAGACCATTGGCAAAACTAACAAAGAAAAAGAAAGAGAGAAAAACTTGATAACTCATATTAGGAATGAAAAAGGAGAGATCACTACTGATATGGCAGAGATTCAAAGGGTAATCAGAAACTACTTTGAGAAACTCTATGCCACTAAAAATGAGAACCTGGAAGAAATGGATAAATTCTTGAACTCTTATAGTCTTCCATGGTTGAATGAAGAGGATGTAGCATATCTAAACACCCCCATTACTATTGATAAAATTAAAATGGTAATCAAATATCTGCCCAAAAACAAAAGCTCAGGCCCTAATGGATTCACTAGTGAATTCTTTCTAACTTTCCAAGAGGAATTACTACCAATCCTTGGCCAGGCTCTTTCATGAAATTGAAAAAAATGGGAACACTTCCAAATAGCTTTTATGAAGCCAACATCACCTTGATACCTAAACCAGTCAGAGATGCTACAAAAAAGAAAATTACAGACCAATATCGCTGATGAAAACAGATGCAAAGATCCTCTACAATATCCTGGCAAATAGGATTCAATACCTCATTAAGAAGATCATCCACTACAATCAAGTAGGTTTCATCCCAGGATGCAAGGCTGGTTTTACATCCATAAATCTATCAACACAATACACAACATCAACAACCAGAAAAATAAAAATCACATGATCATATCAATAGATGCAGATTAAGCATTTGATAAGGTCCAACACCCATTCTTGATCAAAACTCTCAGCAAGATGGGAATGAAAGGAACCTTTCTCAATATAGGTAAGGCCTTCTACCACAAGCCAATGGCAAATATTATCCTCAATGGAGAAAAACTAAGAGCCTTCCCTCTAAATTCTGGCACAAGTCAAGGCTGTCCTCTCTCACCACTCCTATTCAACATAGCATTGAATACTCGCTATAGTGATTAGGCAAGAAAAAGATATCAAGGGAATACAGATAGGAAACGAAGAAGTCAAACTCTCGCTGTTTGCGGATGACATGATGCTCTACTTAGAAAGCCCTAAAGACTACCAAAAAGCGTCTAGAAACAATAGACTCATATAGCAAGGTGGCAGGCTACAAAATTAACACACAAAAATCAATGGCCTTTCTATACACCAATAGTAATAAGGATGAAATGGACATTAAGAAAACAACCCCATTCACAATAGTGCCACACAAACTCAAATATCTTGGAATCAACTTGACTAAAAATGTGAAGGACCTATACAAAGAAAACTATAAAACTCTTCTCCAAGAAATAAGGGAGGACATGCAGAAATGAAAACACATACCCTGCTCATGGATTGGCAGGATTAACATCATCAAAATGGCAATACTCCCCAAAGTATTGTACAGGTTTAATGCGATCCTTCTAAAGATACCCATGACATTCTTCAAAGAAGTGAATCAGGCACTTTTGAAATTCATTTGGAATAATAAACACCCTAGAATAGCTAAAGCAATCATTGGGGAAAAGAATATGGGAGGAATTACTTTTCCCAACTTTAAACCTTACTACAAAGCAATAGTTATCAAAACAACATGGTACTGAAATAAACACAGGCCCTCCGATCAGTGGAATAGACTTGAATACTCAGAGAATGTTCCCCAGACATACAATCACCTACTTTTTGATAAAGGAGCAAGAAAAACTAAATGGAGCAAAGAAAACTCTTCAACAAGTGGTGTTGGCACAACTGGCTAGCCACTTGCAAAAAATTGATCTTAGACCCCCCAGCTAACATCATGTACGAAGGTAAAATCTAAATGGATTAAATACCTCGATATCAGACCCGAAACCATAGAACAACACATAGGCAAAACACTCAGGGACATTGAGACTACAGGCATATTTAAGGAGGAAACTCTTCAAGTAAGTGAAAGCAGAGATTAACAGATGGGAATATATTAAGCTGAGAATCTTCTGCACCTCAAAAAAAAAATAGCACCCAGGATACAAGAGCCACCCACTAAGTGAGAGAAACTATTCACTCAACACACATCAGATAAGGGGCTAATCTCCAAAATATACAAGGCTCTGACAGAACTTTTCAAGAAAAAAACATCTAATCCCATCAAAAAATGGGGAGAAGAAATGGACAGACACTTTGACAAAGAAGAAATACAAATGGCCAAAAGACACATGAAAAATGCTCCACATCACTAATCATCAGGGAAATGCAAATCAAATCAACTATAGGTACCACCTCACACCACAAGATTGGCACACATCACAAAGAATGAGAATAAACAGTGTTGGCGGGGATGTGGAGAGAAAGGAACTCTTATCCACTGCTAGTGGATATGCTAGTGGGAATGCTGTCTAGTTCAACCTTTATGGAAATCAATATGGAGATTCTTCCAAAAACTGGAAATCGAGCTCCCATATGACCCAGCTATACCACTCCTAGGAATATACCCTAGGAACACAAAAATACAATACAAAAACCCCTTCCTTACACCTATATTCATTGCAGCACTATTTACCATAGCAAGACTCTGGAAACAACCAAGATGCTCTTCAACAGACGAATGGCTAAAGAAACTGTGGTACATATACACAATGGAATATTATGCAGCTGTCAGGAGAGATGAAGTCATGAAATTTTCCTATACATGGATGTACATGGAATCTATTATGCTGAGCTAAATAAGTCAGAGAAGAGAGAGAGAAAAACACAGAATGGTCTCACTCATCTATGGGCTTAAGGGCTGGAAGTTACAGCTCATCTCATGAAGCTCACCACAAAAAGGGATGAGTTTAGTTAGAGAAATAACTACATTTTGAACTATCCTAATAATGAGAATGTATGAGGGAAATAGAAAGCCTGTCTAGAGTACAGGCGGGGGTTGGGTGGGGAGGAGGGAGATTTGGGACATTGGTGATGGGAATGTTGCATTGATGGGTGGTGTTCTTTACATGACTGAAACCCAAACACAATCATGTATGTAATCAAGGTGTTTAAATAAAATATAAAAATGTAATGCTGGAAGAAACATGGCTGAATTTCTGTGTTTCATAGTAGACGTTATTTTTATGAGGGATGGTACATCCAAACATGACATTCAGTTGTTCTCACTAATTTGAATTTCTGGTTTTGCTTGAAATCTTTTTAGGAAATGCTAATACTCTAGCACTATAGTATTGAGTTGAAAGAAAATATTAAAGAAAGAAAGAAAGAAAGAAATGCCAAATAATGAAAGTTGCTACCTCTGTTGGATATAAGGTAAATTTGAAAGTCAAGAAACAATTGTAAGATAGATTCCTGGTCTTAAAGAATTATTGCTCAGGTGTCAATCATCTATCTATAAAAAGATTCAGGATAATTTTCAGAAGAAAGTAATCTACTTACGGTGATGGGTAATTTAAATAAGGAAAAGGTGAAATTATTACCTTACTCAAATTAGAAAGGCAAATAAATTCACCTGCCTAAAGATCCCTAAAGAATCAAAATAATAGAGTTCTAAAAAGCAACAATTGTCACTCTGCCTTATAAAAATCTACTCAGAAGTTTCAAAATAAACCCAGAAGACAATGTGAAGACTGGAACATAAATTCAGTTTGAAAATGCAGAAATTGTTCTCTTAAATACATAAATAAAAATATAGTAAAATGGCAGTAAAATGTTAATGTTGATTTTTTACAATCTAGTAAAGTATATCTGATTTAATGTTTTATTTAGAAATGGTAATTGAGGATCCACAGCAACAGCACAACCTTGCATATGGTTCCTGGAGCCAGGGGTGATTTCTGAATGCAGAGCCAGGAGTAACCCCCGAGTGTCACCAAGTGTGGCCCCAAAACAAACAAACAAAACAAAACAAAACAAAAAGAAATGGTAATTGATAAAATCACAGAATAATTTACTACCTTTGCGGGGGGCGGTGGTCACCCCTGGCTGTGTTAGTGTTTTTTCCTAGATCAATGCTTGCCAACCTTTTCTTGGTTGTACTTGGACATCTGGTAGATTTACAGATAGAATCTGAGACTCCTGCATGCAAAATCTTTACTCCAGCCTACTGAACTATTTCTCCAGGCTGAAATTTACTCTTTACACTTTAAATTGATATGGTATTCTAATTTGAGCATATTACTAAATCGAAGCAGAGGTAATGCATCCAAATTTCTATAGGACAAATAAAAACATTGTATTCTTTGGACAAAATGGAGAATTATGAACTTTATTATATGATGTATAAGAGGGAGAATGATTATTCAGATATGATCTGATGAAGAAATTGGTGACATCTGATAGAAATTTATAATGTATTACAGTTGTCTTTACACAGGGCTCTATGCCTAGTAATTTGTTGATAATGAAAACCTTTTTATTTTATTTTTTACAAATCTCTCATAGTAATATTGAAAACCCTTTTTAAAAAATGGTTTATTTAATTAGTTATAAGTTCATGAATTCAGGCACCACCCCAGAAGTGCTCAGGGGATATTTCTGGCTCTGTGATTAGCATGATCTTGCTTTCACTTATGTGGAAACAAATGTATACTGATCAACTATGTCAACTATGTGATGCATTTTCTTTAAATAAATTTAAAAATAATAGGTACAGTTTGAGGTAAGACTGCATAGTGCTGGCAGATAGTAACTGCCTATTAAGTAATCACTACTATTTTCCTAGACATCTGGCATAGGATTCAAATCATGAGGTATATATCATTGTTTTGTTTTTGTTTTTGGGCGACATCCAGCAGATTTTAGGGATTACTCCTGTTTGTACACTCAGAAATCATTCTGGTAGGCTCAGGGTACCATTTTGAATGTCAGGGATTGAACCTGGGTCGGTCACAAAGCAAGGTAAATGACCTTTCCACTGTACTACTACTATGGCCCCAGGTACTTATATTTTTAAGCTTCAATTTTCCCATTTAAAAATTAGTATAAAATAGTATTGCCTCATTAATGATTGTTATGGGGATTAAATACTATGATGGATATGAGGTCCTTTTCAAGGTTTATTGAACATAGTGAGTTCTTCATTAATGTGAGAGTAAGTATGGCTTCGAAAAAAATTTCTAACATGACATTGAAAATAGAATGATAGACTCCAGAACTATAGAAATTATATTTCTGTTCTATGGATTAAATCAATACTTTAATTAAAATGTATATTTTAATAATAATAATAATAATGGAAAATCAAGAACAAAATCAAATTACATGAAAATAACAAAGTAAACTGGGATCGTTTATCTTGGAGGCATTATTATGGGAGGATGAGATTTATTCTATGTGAACCAAAAATTAAAATATGATTTTTTCCCCTCTTCTATAGAAAAAAAGACAACATAGAAGTCTTTTACCTGTAGGAGTTATTGTAGAGAAGGCTGTTGCAAAGAAACTGATTTATCAGTATCTTCTGTTTTTTTAAAAAGCCTAAAATTGTTTCCAGGAGAGTTGCAGAGAGGATTCAGGGATTTGAGATGGGATTTTGCTCAGTGATCTTTAAAGGCCAATCCTTTTCTAAGGTTCTGTGGTCTGCAATTGTTGACTTCCTTGCAGTGCTTAACATTTAAAATTTAAAAAAAAATTCATATACCTTTGTTTAGTCTTTTAGTTCAAATTATTTGACAGAAGCATGTTACATGCTTTGTGTTAAGAGTTGAGATTATCTGACCTTTAAGAACTAAAATTTATTTCCTTCAAATTCTTATCTGAGCTATCTGGGTAATGGATTTGCAGACTTTGAGTATGCCAATCATCCTTGCAATTTTTTTTAAACGAGAGCATAGATAAAATTGTTAAAGAATTGTAGAGTTATGGAATTTATAACGGCTCTGCTTCAACTGTCAGCAACGTTCCTGTCCCAGCTAATGTTAATAAATACAAGGTAACATATATGCTTCATATTGTGGGACATCTTTTGAACAATCTTACTTATAAGGAATATTTATATAACATTTCCTATATGAATTAACATAATATTTTGCTTCTAAAAGTTTTTATTTTTAGTTAATGCTTCCTTGTAATAGGGTTATGTTTTTTTTTTTTTTTAAAAAGAAGAAATTCATGGGGCCAGAGCGATAGCATGGCAGCTGACCCAGAATGGACCTGGGTTTAATCTCTGGCGTCCCATATTGTCCCCCAAGCCAGGAGCAATTTCTGAGAGAATAGCCTGGAGTAACCCCTGAGCATTACCTGGTGTGGTCCCAAAACCAAAACAAACAAACAAAGTCAAGGATTAGGGATGGGGAAGTGGCTAAAATAGTAGAGGTTATGCTTTGAATGTGTGAGACCCTTAGTCTATACTCACATTTCCCCCACTACTGTCATTGTTGCTCCCCATTATCCGCACTTCTGGGTGTGATTCCAGTAGCTAACAATAGCCACAACAATAACTAAGGAGAGCCCTATGTGTTTATATTAATTATCAAATAAATAATAGGTCCGAAGAAGGGAATTCTCAATTGTGAAATATTTGTATACTAAATGAATACAAAATTCCCAACGGATATATTTTACTTGGATTAAAATATCAAATAAGAGGCCAGGACAATAGCACAGCGGGTCGGGCATTTGCCTTGCATACGGCCAACTTGGATTCAATCCCCAGCACTCCTTCTGGTCCCCTGAACCTGCCAGGAGAAATTTCTGAGCGCAGAGCCTAGGGTAACCGCTGAGCGCCACTGGATGTGGCCCCAAAACAACAAACAACAAACAAAAAAGGATGTCAAATTAAATCTAGATTATCATATTTAGGGGCCAGCCAGAGTGATAGCACAGTGGGTAGGGCATTTGCCTTGCACATGGTAGACCCAGGTTGGATCCCTGGCATCCCATATGGTTCCCCAGGCCTGCCAGGAGCGATTTCTGAGCACAGAGCAAAAGTAACCCCGGAATGCCACTGGGTTTGTCCCCAAAACCAAAATAAACTATCAGATTTAGAGATTGGAGCAATAGTAAGACACTAGTCTTGCATGTAGCCCATCCCAGGTTTCATCCCTGGTATCCCATATGGTCTCCTGAGCCACATCAGGAGTAAATCCTGAGTACAGAGCCAGGAGTAATCCCTAGCATCACTGCATATGACCCACACCCCAAACTATAAATAAGTACAAAAAATCATATTTAAACATCAAGTTTAAACTAATGAATGGTAGCTAAAGTAACCATAGGTGGAATGGGAAGGAACAATCTAAAGGTTTGCTGATAAGGAGTTCATAATGTGAATTCATAATGTGAATGAATCTCTTGAAATGGGACCTCTAGGTGAGAATTTTTTTTTTGTTTTTTTTTTTTTTGGGGGGGGGATCACACCCGGCTGTACTCAGGGGTTACTCCTGACTCTGCTATCATAAATTACCCCTGGAAAGTTTGGGGAACCATATGGGATGCCAGGGATCCAACTGGGCCTACCACGTGGAAGGCAAATGCCCTATCCACTGTGCTATCACTCTGGCTGGCCCCTATGGGATGCCAGGAATCGAATCCGGGTCTGTCTGTGTTTGGTGTGTACAAGGCAAATGTCCTACTGCTGTACTATTGCTCTGGCCCCAGAATATGTTCTTTTTAATTTTAATTTTTGATGACTAATTGTTTACAGTATTATGGGGTTTCGCTTCACACTACTATGTATGTACAATTCTCACTACTCACTATGCCGAAGGTCCAGTGCTATCCCATTACCCAAAAAGATCCTTTCCTCATTCTTTTACTCTCCCCATTTTCCTATGGTAGACATAATTTTCAACGAATCTCAGATTTGGTTTCATTCTTCTTTATAATTTATTTGCTTTAGTAATATATGTTATATATAGGAGTAAATGATTGTCTTTTATTTTCTGGCTTATTTACTTTAGCATAGACACCTAAAATTTCATTTGTTCTGTTCTAAAACTACACTTTTATCTTTTTTCTTTAATTGCTGAGTAATATTTTTTGAATATATATTCCATAAATTTATTATCCACTCCTCTGTTGATGGGTATTATTATTGATTCTATGTTTTGACTATTATGAGCAATGCTGCTTTGATTGTTCTTTAAAATTACTGTTTCATGTCCTTTAGGTAAATCTAGCATGTGAGACATTAATGTATCATGTTCATAACTTAGGCTAGATATATAGTAAGGAAGTTAAGGCACTTGCCTTTCATGCAGCCAACTCTGGTTTGATACTAGATCATAGAGCCAGGAGTAAGCCATGAGCACAGCTGTACCCTCAAAATAACAACAAAATCCAATGTTCATAATCAAGTGAAGATGATACATCCTATGGGTTGATATTAGTTACCATCTTTCCCTTGGGACCTCTTTTGACTGTAAATTAATAAATATTGGTCCATTGTAGTGGAGATGACTACATGACTCATTAAAAATTGATTGACTCAAAGGTTGACCTGACTTCCATTTCTAGATTGAATGTCGAAACTGCCAGCAACAGAGATCAGTAGTGAGCCCTTGATAAAAAAGAAGCCATAACATAGGGCCTTTCCAATCTCTTGTTTGATCATATTTGGTATCTTCCATTATAGTGTGAATAATATTTTGTTGTTACTGGAATAAAACACTTTATTTGGATATCATTTGTCTTTCTGGGATATCATACTACTTCTGTTGTTTTTGTTATTGCACTAATGAATCATGCTTTCTCAAGCAATATTGATTTTTAATCAAGAAATTAATTTTATGGCAAAATTCAGTGCCAGTGCTTTTGATGTTCAGAGATATTTAAATACATGTGGTTTTGTTTTTTTTTGTTTTTGTTTTTGTTTTTGTGGTTTTTGGGTCACACCCGGCAGTGCTCAGGGGTTACTCCTGGCTTCATGCTCAGAAATTGCTCCTGGCAGGCACGGGGGACCATATGGGACGCCGGGATTCGAACCGATGACCTTCTGCATGAAAGGCAAACGCCTTACCTCCATGTTATCTCTCCGGCCCCTAAATACATGTTTTTTAAGTACATGGTTTACAACATAAAAGAATGATTCTAAGAAAATTTACTATGTTAAATGGGAAATAATATTTTTGCAATGACAATGGTCTTCATAATAAAATATGGTTTTAAATAGTGATTAATATCTGCTGTTTTTTTTTTTACAAAACCTAAATACACTGTTATAGAAACATAAAATTGATGGGATAGTAATCATTATTATTACACTGAACGGGTAACACAATATTTTTCTTCTCAAGCCTGTTACTTTAGATACTATTAGTTTAATCGTCCTTATCTTCAGTAGAGAAATCTTTCAACAGGGTATTCAATTAAACTGCAAGTTGAGATAGATTGCCTTTTGACATTTTGCCAATGGCTTGGAGATGTGTTACCCTGATGTTTACTCTGATGCTTATTATACAGCTCAAGAATACCTTTGGACTACCTCTCATTATCTTAATATCCAGTGATGAGAGTTAAAGGGAGACTTTAGCAGCTCCATATAGTTATGAACCACTAAAGCTTATTTCAATCAGGCATTATACTTTGAATTACTTCCACCAGATAAAGATTATCAGCTGAGATGCTGCATGAATACAAAAGCAAAACCCAGAGTTACCAATATCAATCTCAAAAATTATCAATAACAAAAGTAATTTCAGAAGCAATTGCAAAAATGTTTAAAAATTATTTTACCTGATCACATTTTTCCTATCCTGTAGGTAAAATAATCTTTTTTATTTTTAGTTTTTTCCTTCAAAATTAATAAATTTTAATTATCTACATATTGAATATATTGGCAATTTTAATGGTTGATGACTATTATTCATTGGGTTGACTAAAACTATTTGGTTTAAAATTTTTTGTTTTAAGTTAACAGCAAAATTGATTTTTGTTCTTTTTATACATGTTAGTTCATTTATAGATATAGATAGTTACCATTCTGATCAAGATAAACATTTTTATCACTCCTAAAAATTTCCCTTGGGCTATATTTTAGCAGTTACATTTTATCACTGTTCCCCAAATTCTTGACAACCAGTAAGATAGTTTCCATTATAATAGTTTCCTTTTGAGGGTACAGTATATTATAATTACTATCATATTAGTTTCATTTGAGGGGGCCATACATTATTACCCATTTGAGACTGACTTCTTAATATGTGACATTCATCTGAATTATGTGTATCAAAGGTTTATTATTTTTATTGCAGAATCATAATCCCCTAGCTTTAAGTATATGGCCAATTGGTGTCAGTTTATAAGATAACTTTATAAGTTTGATTTATTCTTTATACTTAACTTTGAAAGGTTATCTGAAAGATTTTGGAACATCATGATGGGACTGTCATGGAGCTAAAAATGAACATCACCCAAAGATAAAAGTTTTAATGTAGTGATAAAATAGTTTACACACACATACAAAGAGAGGGCATAGTGAATTGGACAGCTGTAGAAATTGCAGTTTGACTTCCTTAACTTCAATCTGTCCCATTTTGAGTGCGCCTTCTTGAACCAAAGTGAAATAGCAAAACATTTCCAAGATTCCTGTATAGAAATATTTTACATTAAAACCAAGATTTTGACAGAGAAATTTATTTACAAGAGTCTTTGAAGGAGTGAGAAATAAGAGATGTGAGTGATAGATTAATTTTTCTGGCTGATATGGGAACAGGGATGATTCTTCTTTAGTAGGTCCAGAGGTTTAAACATTTATTTCTCATATCACTTGTGCTTTCTCTGTGTGACGTCTATCTGCAGTCTCTGCAGTGGTCAGACACTTGAGGGCCAGGAGGGTATCATTCTTAGCTGTGTTTCATCTGGTCATATATATTCAAGCTTTGCTTAGTCCAAGAAATTCTGCAAGGTACCCAGTAATCTGTAATAAATTTCTTCCTTTTTATACTAGATATAGCTGATTCTCTTTTCTGCAATTAATTCTTTCTCAAATTGAGAATCGAGATTCACACTAAATTAATATTTAGATTAACTTTGGAAACAACTCAATTGCTGTGTCTGAGACAAACCATATTAATAATAAAATTGTTCTCATGATTAAAAATGCATTTATTCGTGCAAAAGATAATTATTGAGTAACTACATAAAAGATCTGAAAACACAGCAATTAACAGCATACTCCAAATCTATTTTATGGAGCTTCCATTTTATAGGAGAAGGAATAAAATATGCAGCCAACAAGATAATGTACTAGGGAGAAAAATCAGGAGGTGATGGTGGGGAGGGTTCAGGACTTTAGGAAGGGTGGCCAGCAAAGATCTTACTGGGAAAATAATGTTTGAGTTAAGAAGGAGGAATATTCAGTTATATCAGTACAACAGCACTGAGATGGAAACAGAAAGTAGGTTGATGACTTTTCAGAGACTATGTTAAGCATTTAAAAAAGCAAATACTAAGAAATTCATAGTGGTTATAAAAAGCATATTTGATTGCTATGGGAAGTTAAAAATAACTGTGGAAATGGGTGGGAAAACATGTATGTCATCACTAAAAGACAATAAGGGGCCAGAGAAATAGTATTAGTGTTAAGGCACGTGCCTCTCCTGTGGCCCACCTTGGTTCTATCCCAGGTACTACAGAGTCCTTTAAGTATTGCTGAAGACCACCAAGGATTCCCTGATCACTTCCAGCACTTAAAGGCCCAAGCAACATCACATAGCCCTGTTGGCCCAGAAAAGCTTGGGAGACCCTTGACACAACTTCCAAAGAGACAAATAGCACTAACAGAACTCTTTCTTTCTAGTTAATTCTTTCTGTAAAGTATACATAGTTCTCTTCCTATCCCTTTCTAAATATATTTCAATATGCTTAGAAAAATAGTATTAAGATTTCTTTCCAGATGTTTTATTTACATTATATGATTAAATTTCCTTAATTCATTTAATATTCTTTGGAAAACCTAATTTTCAATGTCTATATAATCTTATTATATGCAGTAATATAGTTCATTAAACCATTGCCCTAATTTGGGGCACTTAGATGACTTCATTTTTAATTATTTTAGACAATAATAAGTATTCTTGTGCAGAAACATTGTGCTTTCTCTTAGTTCCTCCTTTTACTTTTGGTTTTCTGGGCCATACCTGGTGGTGCTCAGGAATTACTCCTGGCTCTACATTCAGGAATTACACTTGGAAGTGCTTAGCAATATTTTTAAATAAAATTGAAATAGAAAAGGGCTAGATGCCATAAAAATTCACACACAAGAGTGATATATAAAAATTATTTACTATCACTAAGTTTAAAATCATGCATTATTATCTTCTATTAAAATGGTAAAATATAAATTATTATAGTCAAAAGTCTATGCTATGAAATTCACAGATTGTGGTTAACAGTTAATTTAAAATTTTTGGAGATTTCCCCATCAGAAACTTCAGAAGTACACAGATACTATTTGATCCATTGATTTAAATCCAGAGAAGGCTGAAGGAAATGTGTGTACAGATTATTTATTAAGGGCATTCATTCTGAATTACTTGTACTATATGTTATACATATGAAAATTATAATTTCAAAATTACATATATCCAGTAATGAAAACCTTGTATAGTTATTATAACTGTGTTATTAGAGACTTTGATAACTCCAAACACTATAGTAATGGGAAAAGTAAATGCAGTTTGCAAATAGTTTGCAGAATATTTTTATATAAACAGGAGACTTATTAGACACTTTTTGTGAAATAATTTTTTGTTTTTTGTTTTTAAAAGAAATTTGGAATTACTATCACAGACAGAATCAGATTAGTTCATATAGAGTCAGCTAGGTAAACTTCTGCAGTCACTCAGTGATCAGAAATAACATGGGCACTCCTTTTGACACTCATTCACAAATTCATGCCAAAAAGGACCTCTTGAGGTTCGGCACTAACAAAGAGATCTCATACATCGTCTCGGTGCTCACCACCTCTGTACAAGTCTGTTTCTCAAATGAAAAACAAGACCACAAAAACCAGACCACTCTAGTCATTGTGCACATGGAGAACAAAAGAGCTTGCTTGCCTGAGATTACACATGCTAGGCTCATGAAAAATACCCATCGCCCGATCCAACAATTGCTGCTACCATCAACCCTCTCCCATATGCTGCTCTCCTGGTACTCTTCCTAGTGCGTCCTTGTACTTCAGTTTGCTGAAGTACACCCACCGTGAAGGGTAGGTATGTATTGCGATGATCTCCATCAGAATCAAGTAGGTGGGGACGTCGAGTCACAAGCTGCATCTGGATTTCACTGCCTTCTTTCTCCCCGCCATTTCATGCTCAGGCTTCTGAAAATTCAATCAGACGCTCCAGTAGCTTGCACCCTTAGGAAGTAATGTTCCCAGGGGCACGTGTGTGTGTGTGTGTGTGTGTGTGTGTGTGTGTGTGTGTGTGTTGTCTGTGTGTGGGATATGGGATGTGTGTGGGGTATGGGATAGGTGGGAGCTCAAAGACCTGCCGGCGGAAAACAATGTCTTCTAGCGCAGAATTCTACTCGGGCCCGGTGTGTGCCCAGGGGACCAGGGAAAGCCAACCCTAGTTGAGCGGGGGCTGTCCCGGCCTTTCTCGCCCTCCGCCGCGCAATGAGCTCCCGCCCCCACCCACCCACCCCCGACGGCGAAGACGCGGCCCCCGAGGACCCGCGGGGTTGGGCCGAAGCCTCCGCCAGCCCGTGCACCTGCTCCGGGGCTCCCGCGTCCCCGCCCCGCGTCCCGCCCCACGCCGCGCCCGCGCCCCGCGGCCCCTCCTTTCCCTCCCTCGCCCCCTCCCTCCTCCGGCGTGACGGGAGCGCCGGCCGCCCGCCCGCCCGGGCCGAGAGCGCAGCCGAGCTGTCAGCGGGCCGACGGGCCGGGGGCGAGCGCGCGGCCAGGCGAGGCCGGCGGGAGGCGAAGCGAGCGGAGCGCGCAGCCCTTGCGGCCCGGGAGCGGAGCGCGCCCACCGGGGACGCTGCCTGGCTGCGAGTCGGCCGAGCGCCTCTGGCCCGAGATGATGCTCCTC
The DNA here is from genome assembly GCF_024139225.1 of Suncus etruscus. Classification (NCBI taxonomy): domain Eukaryota; kingdom Metazoa; phylum Chordata; class Mammalia; order Eulipotyphla; family Soricidae; genus Suncus; species Suncus etruscus. The sequence continues at coordinate 102,152,289 of NC_064848.1, forward strand.
AGCCCCTGGTCGGGCCCGGGGAGGGCTCGGGGGCGGCCGTCGGGGTCTCCCCGCCGTGGGCTCTCGCCGCCCTGGAGCCCCGCCTGGATTTGCTGCTGGGCGCTCGCCGGGTGCCGGGCGGCCTGGGCTGGGGACCTGGCCGCCGCCGCCAGCCGCCCGCTGCCTCCTTGCCAGGAGGTGAGCTGCACCTGGTCCTTCACCTGGAGTTTGGGGGGAGCGGGCAAGGGGGTTCTGGAGCGGAGGGGGCGGGGAGGCGCCTGTTTATTTCTCAACGCCTTTGCCTCTTGGCTTTCTTGGGAGCAGGGATGATGATGAAGTTGGCCGCTTTGGGAAGCTGGCCCGGAGAGGGTGTGTGTCTGTGAATGTCTGGGCTGTCTTTTGGGTGATGCTTTTTCTCTTCGCACTCGTGTTTCCAGGGCTCTGAAGGACTTTGGGGGGCCTCGGTGTTCAGGGGCGAGGGCGATTTCATTCAGTTGGGGAGGAGACTGGGGAAGCCCTGCCAGGAGGCCGACCCAGTTCTGCACCGCTCTTGCAGTTACTGCCACATCAGGGTTCCCGCTTCCAACCCTGGTCTCCGCACCTCCTTTCCTTTCTCAGCCCCCCCACCCCCGGGTCTCCCCCTCTTCCTCGTCGCTGCACCCAGCTCCCCCCATAACACCCTGGAGGCTTGTTAAAACCGTGTGAGATGTCACTTGGCATCCTTCTGGCAAAATATGCAGAGGATTTAGAACAAAAAGAGAGAAGGTACTTAGGGGGAGCAGAGGGCTGGAGAACTCGAAAAGGAGAAAGACAGTGATGATGCACCTCCGGGGAAGTGCCCGCTACTTGGCTGAAGCACTGCTGCTGGATACTGTATAGTTTGAGATTATTGTTGATTTATATATAACCAAGGAGAAATTATGGGTGATGAGGTTTCCTTCTGCTGTTAGGAAAACTGTACTGATCGTGTCCCTCCCCCCAAAATGTATAGGATTGTCATTGGTACTTTGTACTGGGTGTTACTTTTCTTTTAATGTTCCAAAACAAAACAAAACAAAACCAAAACGCATCCGCTTGATGAAAATCAATGAGAAAAGGAAGAACATTTTTGACCTACTTTGATTTTATTGGAGAGGATTTGAGGTGTGTGAATACTGCTTTTAGGAAGATTGCTAGGAATCAGAATGATGGGTCATTTTAATTTAGTTAGCAAAAATAGATTAGCCATTCCCTAGAGAAGAAGGGCCAGAACCTGCTCCTTTGTGTGTGATGCTGTACTTTCCCAATTTTACTCGGGCTGGAGTTAGAGAATATGCATGCAGGACACCAAATGTCACCTGAGGATTTTCATCCTCCTCTCTTAGGCAAAAAACCCTAGGGCAGATGAAACAATCCAGTCCAAAGGAAACGTGTGTAATCACCAGTACTGTTGGCTCAACAAACAGCTGTGTTTAATTTCAGTTTTTAGTATATTGAGTTGTTTAATCTGTTCTCCAATTTGACCTGTCACCTGGGAATCATTCTTTCAGGTTCCCCCAGGAAGCAGCTCCTTGGACAGTCTCAGTTTGAACAGCTCTAGTGGGACAGTTTTAACCATGCCTTCAGCTAGTAGACCCAATAGGAAGAACATACATTTTTTTAAAAATGAAAGTCTTAGTATTATGATATTATTAGTAATGATTACTTTGCTTGAAAGGGTGAAAGGCAGGGCCTGTGGAAGTAATGCATTTTGGTCACTAATTCTTCAGATGAGCACAACATGTTCCACATATCTAGGGAGTATTATTAATATCTAGGTAAAACTAGGAAAATTATACTGTAAGGCAGAAACTTTGAAAGTAGAGCAAAGGAGAAGATAATGTTTAGGAAGACTGTATTCAAATTATTCCAGTCCCTGATGCAGTGGCTTTAGAAATTTCACATAGTTCCATCACTTGTGGTTTCATGTTTGAATTTTCCCTCCAAAAATGGAGATAAAATAGATAACAGGATGCTATTGGATGTGCTGCCTCCAGCTTGTTGTGTTTGAGAAATATTGACATGCAGGCTAATTTTTATCCTTCCTGTAGACTGAAAAGTAGTTGGAAGATGATTGGGCATTAGGGGCTCTGTTGGAAATAGGAGAGCTAAGTGGCCTCTCAGGGCTGAATCTGCTTCTTTTGTTTGGTCTTACTGAGTTCATTTATAAAATTGATTATTACTTTCACTAATATTGTTTTTCAGAGGAAATAGGCCTTTTTTCTTTTTAGCCTTTGAAGGTAGGGAGAGAGTGTCAAGTGACAGCAATGGAAATGTGGGCAAAGCTCTTGTGAACATTGAATTAAAGTAGGAATTGTGTGTGGCTTTTTACTGTTCCATCTCTTTCCACATGTGATTAGCAAAAATGATGAAAGCCACATACAAAGAACATACTATATGGTGGAGAGAGTTATAGTAAAGGTAAGAGTCTGAAACTAGATGTTAAAGCTGATTCTTCGTAATGTGAGAAAATATTCGACTATGGAGAAGTATTCAGGTAATTCTGAACTTAATTTTCTCCAGGGAGTTTGAATCTCATTCTCATTTATCATGTGTTTTTATAAAATTAGTCATATTTAATTTACATCGACACATTTTTGTTCCCTATTTTTGGAGAAAAGTGTGAAAGGAGAAGTATAGAAAACTGTTCTGTGAGTAATCTAGTTATGATTGCCTGAGATCAGAAAAAATGCCCTTTAAAGGCACTATAAGATTAGTTGGGGGAGTTTCAGTTAGATTCTTGCAGAATATAGGACTCTTGAGTAAAACTTATAAAATACTTCTTTATTAAAAGCTGTAGATGATGGAGTCAAAGGGGGAGAAAAATTATTCTTTTGGAATCAGTTGGTGATCAAATCAGCAGGATTGAAGCACAAGTACAAACAGGAAGGTTATAGTTTGGAAGTCAGGGAAGTCAAATGTGCCAGCAGATGAAGGATAAAAATAGGATGTTACTTCAGTAAATGGACTTTAAAGGAGAAAAGAGTGTACAGACTAGACATCCAAGAGAATAGAATAGATATTTCTGTGGCTCTTTTGTGGGGAGAATATTATAAAGGATAAATATGTTTCCTCATTTATTGGCATATTTTTTGCTTGTAAATTTACAATAGTAAAAACTGCCTGTATTCACTGTGAGGATGAGATGAAGTTAATATGTTAAACGAAAACATTTATATAAATGTGAGAGTTGGTTATTACTAAATTAGTAATTATAATTACATGTCAGAAGAGTCATAGTAAGTTTTCAGAAGTTGACAGATGATAGGGTACAAAAATTAAATGGAAATTTTGATTCATTAAAGAATAAGACTTAATAATGGGGCTGCCATAGTGGGAAAAATAAAGAGACTAGCAGATGATTCAGAGTTGGAGTAAGGTATTAGAAGATAGAGAACATGAGTCAAAGAACAGGCCTAAATGTATTGTGTATGCATTATTTAAAATTGGAAATTAAATCACAGAATAATTTGGTTCATAGTTCACTGCTATATAAAATCTTCATAACATTATCTTGGTCTCTGAGAATCTTGACTAAATGATGCTTTGGCCAAAAATCTTCATCCCACTTCATCCCAGCTTGTATCCAGGCAAAATGTCAGATGATGTGGAGTTGCAAATTAAAAAAAATGTCGGTAAGGATGAGACAGATGTAGGTAATTGGGCGGCCTGGTGCTAGGGAATGAGAAAGGAGTATTAGATCTAGTGTGTGTGTGTGGGGTGTGAATCAGAAAAGGCCCAAGAGAGAATGTGAGAGAGACCTGAATGGTAGTTAGGATTTTTCTAGTAGCCAAAAGTTGAAAATTAATGTGATCCAGTTTGGGGGGGGGGATAAGACATTTTGATGATAAAGATTTAAACAGCAGAAAGGCAGAACATTGTGTTGTAGTTGATTCTAAGTGGCGAATCAAATACTTTGTGGAGCTTAAAGAGAAGTGAATATGAAAGACAGGTAGAAAGCTGATCAACACAAGACATAACTTTAAGTAGTGCTGTTAATATTTAGGCTATTAATCCTGGAGGATTTGCAAATCAGGAACTGGAAAGTATGCACTGGTTTGGCAGTAGCATGGAGGCCAGGTTAGATTGGAGACAGAAAGGTTGAGACCTGCCGAAAACAGTTGTAATGGTCCAGGTGAGGGATGATAGAATCTCAGGGGTCTAAGTAAAAAGGGGAAAAAAGGACATCCTGTGAGGAGACAGAATTGACAATAAATAGATGTGAGGGGTAAGGGAATGAGGGTCTCAGGGTGTCTAGAAAACAATGCCTCACACCTTGAGAAAGAATGTGGAGAAGTTAAGGAGCTTGGATTTTGGAGAGACGGTCTTTTAGTACAGTGGTTCATTAGGCATTTAGCTATCAGGCCCTTTTTACTCACAGGCAGGGTCTGGCTACTGTGGAGATCTGAGAATTATTTGAGTGAAAGTATTGTAGCTAAGTCTTGTAGCTAAGATAAGACCGTGCAGGAAATGAGAAAAAAGATGAGAGAAAGAACTTGAGCTTTACCAACATTAAAAAACAACATAAAAGGAGGAGTCCACAAAGCAAGATCCATAGTTATGGCAAACATTTAGAGTCTTTGGAAATGGGCAAGAAGGGTATGAAGAAGAAAGGCTTGTCCAAGCAGTTGAAATGAATACTGAAAAGAGAAGATTGGATTTGACAGATTGCTGGTGTTCAGTTCCAGAATGATTCCTGAAGAGTTAAGGATGAGTATCTCACCTATGAGGTGAGATAGTGCTTATAGAGTAGAATTTAAATAACCTTAGATTTGATAAGAAGTTTGGTCTTCTAAGTCTATATAAATCAGAGGCCTTGAAAAATTTTCATTTTCTGTTCCAGACTCTAATGGGAATGGTTGGAAGATAAACTTTTTTGTGGGAAGTTTCCAACTGGAAAGAACTATGAGTGACATCATCAGTGGCTCTAAATTCACACAATTGCTGAAGGAAGGAGTTAGGTTTCCTCTGTTTCCAAGCTGTTAACATAATTACCTTCCCTGTTAAGTTGTGGAGGTGAATTTTCCATTTCAAGTTCTTATGCTCAAAACCATTTCTCATGTTTTAGGCAAATGTGAGCAAGTTTCACACCATCAATATTTACAATATAAAACTGAGAGTTGACAGATCTGTGAAGTGTCATTTTAGCACAGGAATAGGAATACCATAGAATAATATAGAGTTTTCCTATCAAAGAATATTCTTTTTTATATTTTTATTTGGTCACCATGCAATTACAAAGTTATTCATGATTGGGTTTCAGTCATACGGTGTTTCAACACCAATCCCTTCAATGCCCACTTTATTCTGCCAATTGCCTCCCCCCCCCAGTTGGATACTACTACCAGTCTGCTTTATCTATCTATCTATCTATCTATCTATCTATCTATCTATCTATCTATCTATCTATCTATCTATCTATCTATCTATCTATCTATCTATCTATCTATCTATCTACCTACCTACATATATATATACGTTTTTGCATTGCTTTGCATTCTACAATATTGTTGCTGATAAGGTTTCACAATAACACTTTACCACTTTTTAGCAACAATTCCTTTTGGTTGATTCCTTCTCTCCTCCATGCTTCTTGCCCTCTCTCTACTCAACTGGCATGTTTCCTACTGAATATCAGTTCTCATGCTCTTTGTTTCCATTGTCTTTGAGCATTATTATTTCTCCATTATGCTTCCTGTATTTTCTTTTGTTTTATTTTTGGGTTTGGAACCATACCACATTCAGTTTTGGTGCTCAGGAGTTACTCCTGGCTCTTTGCTAAGAAATTACTTTTGTCAGGCTTGGGAAACTACATGGGATGTCAGAGATCAAATTTGGGTCAGCCATGTGCAAAGAAAGTGCCCTACCTGCTATGCTATTGCTTTGCCCCCCCCTTCATTATATTACTTTATATCCCACATATGAAAGATCACATTAATAGTGTGATTACATTAATAGTGATTTTTTTACACATTAATAACAAGTATGGCATACAGTGGGGGGTATAGTCCTTGTCTGAGTGAGGGACTCCCAGGGGAAATATGTGATAGCTGTGACTCAGTGGATGAGTAGGAGTTTATTGGAAGCAATGTATGGTGCTCATGGCTGTCTCAGAGGAAATCTGGTCTAGATCAGGATTTTATAAACTTTTTCCAATAATGACCCCTTTTAACTGGGAAATGAACTTTCTGAGCACTGCCAGAAGGACCCTGGATTTAGATACATGTTCAGAAACTGTTCATAGTTGCAAAATTTGTGTGACCTCACATCTAGTTATATGATTCCTTAGGTGGTTGCAACTCACAGTTTTAAGAAACTTGGGTCTAATCAGTGGTTCCTAAACTAATCTGGGCTAGCTTCTTAAACTATGGGCCGTGACCCAATAGGGGGAGCAGGTTACTGAATATAATTGCCTTTTAAAGAACAAATACCCCACACGGCCCCTTGGAATCTACCTGCTGTAAGGGAACGAAGAGTATCCCTTATTGCATCTGAAGTTTACTGTTGCCCCTCTCCATCATTCTATGAACCTTTAGGTGCAATGTTTTCAGTATTTTATATATTGGGAAACACTAGTCTAGATAAATTTCTATGTTCTTCCATTCCTTCTGGACTACTAAAGACAAAGGATATATTGTCTGACTTCTTAACAGTTCACTGTTAACTCTATGGCCTTCCTACTGTATATCCCGGCATATAAGACAACTTTTTTTTTATTGTAAGAATTTATTCAAGAGACAAAATTGATTAACATATTGAGGTAAACTGACATAACATAATATAGTAACATAACATAACATAGCATAACATATAATTAATATAAAATAATAATACATGTAAGTCAAAGAACATTTCTGAATAAAACACAATTTTTTATCATAATGACTTACATATCTTTCACAGTAGTATTTTAGGTACATATTAACATTGAATCAGGGGAATATCCATCACCACCAGTGTTGTCCTCTCTTCATTCCTGTTCCCAAGCATATATCCCTTTCTCCCTCCTTTATCTCCCAGAATACTGGTGTAACTAAAAGCATATATTTTAACACTAATGTAAACCATATTTTTTGCAGTTCCAGATATTTTTACTAGTGGTTTCTTAAAGGTTTAGAGTCAAAGGAGCACTGTATAAACAATATTAGAGTGGCAGTTATCGTTTGCATGGGCCCACCAAAGTATGGGGGTCATGGAAAGGAAAAACTTTTGGCCTAAGTACAAGGAGACCTTACCCCTGAAGTTTCTTGACATAAGACCATTTCTAGGCTCCAGGCAAACTAGTTTGTCCAATCCTGGTCATTGTCTGTAGTGCCCATACAGTTATATTTTTCACTGTCTCTGTTGTTGGTATCCTGTTTCTGTATTGAAGGTCCTGGAATCTGTATATCCTACATTGAAGTCAGGATGGTGCAGAGCAGCGTAAGATGACTTTTGAAATAAAAAAAAGCAACTGAAAATCGGGGGTCGTCTTATATGCCAAATATATCCTGAAAAATGTTTCGATATGCCACTAAACGAAAATCGTCTGGATATTGCCATGAAACGAATTTTCCAACTCGATCCTGCACCAATCACTACAAGGCTGCTCGGTCTGCCTCTCTAACAAAGCCAATCCAAGCAGGCTTTTTGTACATGCAAATTATACAATGTTCTGTACCCGAATCTACACTGTCAAAAGCCTGCTCAGATTGGCCAGAGTCAGAGCGGAAGTCTATTACAGTATAACCTTTGAACCTTTGCTTGTTGTGGTTGGCTCACTGTGGTACATACAGTTGCAGCACAGGAACATTCTGTGTAGCCAAAACTGCTGTATCAGGACACATGCATAGTAACTGAATGGACTGTATTAGAGCACCTCCAGTGAGCAAAAAGGTACCATAAAAGAACTGGTGTTGCCTCGGAAGTGGGGGTAGTCTTATACAGCGACTATAGACCTAAACCTATGTTTTAACCGTACAATTACTAGGTCATCTTATACGCCTGGTAGTCTTATATGCCAGAAAATATGGTATATGAATCTACAGCTAACTTTACAGGTCCACCCTAGATGGATAGGTGATCTGTGCTGGTATAAGGGGACCAATTGTGGGGACACATAACAGCTTGAATCCATCCTACTTGGCCATGATGTATGACCTTCTTGATGAGGCATTGGATCCTATTTGCTAGGATTTTGTTGAGGATCTTTGCAACTGTCTTCATCATGGATATTAGTCTGCATTGTTTTTGCAACATCTCTGTCTGGTTTTGGTATCAGGGTGATGCTATCTTCATAAAATATATTTGGTAGTGTTTCTGTTTCTTCAATTTCCTGGAAGGCCTGAAAAGTATTGGTAGTAGGTCCTCTTGAAAGGTTTGAAAGAATTTTCTAGTGAATCCATTTTGGCCTGGGCTTTTGTTTTTGAGAAGACTTGATTACCTTTTTAATTTCCTCAATAGTGATGGGTCTATTTAGACATGCTAGGTCATCTTGGTTCATCAATGGAGGATTATGAGTCCAATACTTTATCCATTTCTTCCATGTTCTCTTGTTTCGTGGCATAGAGTTTCTCAAAGTTGGCTCTGATTACCTTTTGAATCTCTGTAATGTATGTAGTGATCTCTCCCTTTTTATTTCTAATTTGGTTTATTGAGTTTCTCTTTCTCCTTTTCTTTGTGAGTTTTGCTAGTGGGTTTATCGATCTTGTTGATTTTTTCAAAGAACTAACTTTTTCTTTCATTGATTTGTTCTTTGTATTTCCACTTCATTAATTTCTGCTCTAAGCTTTGCTATTTCCTTTTGCCTACCTAATTTTGGTTTATTTTGTTGATCACTTTCTAATTTTATAAGATGTATCATTAAGTTATTTATGTAGGCCCCTTCTTCCTTCCTGATGTGTGCTTGCAAAAATATAAATTTTCCTCTTAGTACCACTTTTGCCAAGTCCCACAAATTCTGGTAATTTGTGTCTTTGTTCGCAGGAGTTTTTTAATTTCTTCTTTGATTTTTATCTCTGATCCATTGATTGCCCAGGAGTGAGCTGTTCAATTTCCAGGTCTTCAAGTTTTTCCTCTGTATCTGTCTGTAGTTCACTTCTAATTTTAGTGCATTATGATCTGAAAAGGTACTTTACACATTTTATATTTTCTTGATTTTATGGAGGTATGTTTTATGGGCCTATCCTGAACAATGACCAAGTGCACTGGAGAAGAATGTGTTCTAGTGTTCTGGGGGTGGAGAGCCTATAAATAACTACTAGTCCACTTTCTTCCATTTCTCTTTTTAAAGCTAGTATATTCTTGTTAGGTTTCATCATGGTTGTCCTATCAAATGGTAATAGTGTTGTGTTTAGGTCTCCCACTATTTTTGTGTTTCTATTGATATCTTCTTTCAGAATTGTCAACAATTGTATTAAATATTTTGTTGGTCCCTCATTGAGTGCATATATTTTTAGGAGTGTGACTTATTACTGTTGTACATATACCTTGATTATTATGAAATGTCCCTCTTGGTCCCTTATAACTTTTCTAAGTTTAAAGTTTGTGTCTGATATTAATATGGCCACTCAGTTTTTTAAAGGGAGTTTATTGCTTACATGACATTTGATTTTGAGTCTATGTTTGTTCTGACTATTCTTATGTGTTTCTTTGTAGGCAGCAGAATATTGCATTCAGCTTTTTGATCCATTTTGCCACTCTGTGCCTTTTAACTGGTGCATTTAATCCATTGACATTGAGAGAGATTATTGTCATGAGATTTAGTGTCATCTTTGTGTTAGGAGTTTGGTGTTTGTTGTTCTGTATTGTCTTAAAATAGACCTTTCAGTTTGTCTTTTAAGGCTGGTTTTGAGTCTGTAAAGTTTCTGATCTGTTGTTTTTCCATGAAGCTATGTATGCTTCCTTCAAACCTAAATTTGAGTCTGTCTGAGTGAGGTATTCTATGTGAAGTAAGTATTAATTTCATTGAGTTTTTTCACTATATCTCACCACTGCCTTCTGGTCTTGTGGATCTCTTGTGACAGTTCTGCTTTAAATCTTAAGGATGCTCCTTTGAATGTAATTTCCCTTTTTTGATCTCACCACTTTTAGTATTCTATCCCTATCTATGGGATTTGTCATAGTGACTAGGATGTGTCTTGGGGTGCTTTTCTTCAGGTCTGTTTTAGCTAGTACTCTCTGGGCCTGCAGGATTTGGTTGTATGCACTCTTTAGCTCTGGGAGTTTCTCTGCAATGATGTCCTTGACTGTTGATTCTTTCTGGGGATTTTCTTCTTGTGTCTCTGGGACTCCAATGGTTCTTATGTTGTTTTTGTTGAGTTTATCGAAGACTTCTATTTTTATCTGTTCATATTCTTTGAGTATGTTTTTCTATGTCTGATCACTAGTTTTAAGGCTCTGTTCCAATCTCTTCTGTTGTATGGAGTTGTAATTTATCTCATCTTCCAGGTCATTGATTTTGTCCTCAGCCACTGTTACTGTGTTGGAGAGGCTTTCCAGTGAGGTTTCCATTTTGCCTACCAAGTTTTTCAGTTTGGAGTTTTCTGATTTATATTTTCTTTTTTTTATATTTTATTTAAACACCTTGATTACATACATGATTGTGTTTGGGTTTCAGTCATGTAAAGAACACTACCCATCATCACCAGTGCAACATTCCCATCACCAATGTCCCAAATCTCCCTCCTCCCAACCGACCCCCGCCTGTACTCTAGACAGGCTTTCCATTTCCCTCATACATTCTCAATATTATTAGGACATTTCAAATGTAGTTATTTCTCTAATTAAACTCATCACTCTTTGTGGTGAGCTTCCTGAGGTGAGCTGGAACTTCCAGCTCTTTTCTCTTTTGTGTCTGGAAATTATTGCAAGAATGTCTTTCATTTTTCTTAAAACCCATAGATGAGTGAGACCATTCCGCGTTTTTCTTTCTCTCTCTGACTTATTTCACTCAGCATAATAGATTCTGTGTACATCCATGTATAGGAAAATTTCATGACTTCATCTCTCCTGACAGCTGCATAATATTCCATTGTGTATATGTACCACAGTTTCTTTAGCCATTCGTCTGTTGAAGGGCATCTTGGTTGTTTCCAGAGTCTTGCTATGTTAAATAGTGCTGCAGTGAATATAGGTATAAGGAAGGGGTTTTTGTATTGTATTTTTGTGTTCCTAGGGTATATTCCTAGGAGTGGTATAGCTGAACGTATGGGAGCTCGATTTCCAGTTTTTGGAGGAATCTCCATATCGCTTTCCATAAAGGTTGAACTAGACGGCATTCCCACCAGCAGTGGATAAGAGTTCCTTTCTCTCCACATCCCCAACAATACTGTTTATTCTCATTCTTTGTGATGTGTGCCATGCTCTGGGGTGTGTGTGAGGTGGTATCTCATCGTTGGTTTGACTTGCATCTTCCAGATGATTAGTGATGTGGAGCATTGTTTCATGTGTCTTGGCCATTTGTATTTCTTCTTTGTCAAAGTGTCTGTCCATTTCTTCTCCCCATTTTTTTGATGGAATTAGATGTTTTTTTCTTGTAAAGTTCTGTCAGTGCCTTGTATATTTTGGAGATTAGCCCCTTATCTGATGGGTATTGGGTGAATAATTTCTCCCACTCAGCGGGTGGCTCTTGTATCCTGGGTATATTTCCTTTGAGGTATAGAAGCTTCTCAGCTTAATATATTTCCATCTGTTAATCTCTGCTATCACTTGCTTGGAGAGTGCAGTTTCCTCCTCGAATATGCCTAAAGTCTCAATGTCCTGGAGTGTTTTGCCTATGTGTTGTTCTATATATCTTATGGTTTCGGGTCTGATATCGAGATCTTTAATCCATTTGGATTTTACCTTCGTACATGATGTTAGCTGAGGGTCTAATTTCATTTTTTTGCAAGTGTCTAGCCAGTTGTGCCAACACCACTTGTTGAAGAGGCTTTCCCTGCTCCATTTAGGATTTCTTGCTCCTTTATCAAAAATTAGGTTATTGTATGTCAGGGGAACATTTTCTGAGTACTCAAGCCTATTCCACTGATCTGAGGGCCTGACCTTATTCCAATACCATGCTGTTTTGATAACTATTGCTTTGTAGTAAAGTTTAAAGTTGGGGAGAGTAATTCCTCCCATATTCTTTTTCTCCATATTGCTTTAGCTATTCTAGAGTGTTTATTGTTCCAAACGAATTTCAAAAGTGCCTGATCCACATCTTTGAAGAATGTCATGGGTATCTTTAGAGGGATGGCATTAAATCTGTATAATGCCTTGGGATGCATTGCCATTTTGATGATGTTAATACTGCCAATCCATGAGCAGGGTATATGTTTCCATTTCCGCGTGTCCTCTTTTATTTCTTGGAGCAGAGTTTTATAGTTTTCTTTGTATAGGTCCTTCACATTTTTAGTCAAGTTGATTCCAAGATATTTGAGTTTGTGTGGCACTACTGTGAATGGGGTTGTTTTCTTAATGTCCATTTCTTCCTTATTACTATTGGTTATAGAAAGGCAATTTAATTTTGTGTGTTAAATTTGTAGCCTGCCACCTTGCTTTATGAGTCTATTGTTTCTAGAAGCTTTTTGGTAGAGTCTTTAGGGTTTTCTAAGTAGAGCATCATGTCATCTGCAAACAGTGAGAGCTTGACTTCTTCCTTTCCTATCTGGATTCTCTTGATATCTTTTTCTTGCCTAATCGCTATAGCAAGTACTTCCAGTGCTATGTTGAATAGGAGTGGTGAGAGAGGACAGCCTTGTCTTGTGCCAGAATTTAGAGGGAAGGCTCTCCATTGAGGATAAAATTTGCCACTGGCTTGTGGTAGATGGCCTTAACTATATTGAGAAAGGCTCCTTCCATTCCCATCTTGCTGAGAGTTTTGATCAAGAATGGGTGTTGGACCTTATCAAATGCTTTCTCTGCATTTATTGATATGATCATGTGATTTTTCTATTTCTTGTTGTTGATGTTGTGTATTATGTTATAGATTTACGGATGTTAAACCATCCTTGCATTCCTGGGATGAAACCTACTTGATCGTAATGGATAATCTTCTTAATGAGGCATTGAATCCTATTTGCCAGGATTTTGTTGAGGATCTTTGCATCTGCATTCATCAGCGATATTGGTCTGTAATTTTCTTTTTTTGTAGCATCTCTGTCTGGTTTAGGTATCAAGGTGATGTTGGCTTCATAAAAGCTATTTGGAAGTGTTTCTGTTTGTTCAATTTCATGGGAGAGTCTTGCCAGGATTGGTAGTAGTTCCTCTTGGAAAGTTTGAAAGAATTCATTAGTGAATCAGTCTGGGTCTGGGCTTTTGTTTTTGGGCAGACATTTGATTACCGTTTTAATTTCATCAATAGTGATGGGAGTGTTTAGATATGCTATGTCCTCTTCCTTCAACCATGGAAGATTATAAGAGTCCAAGAATTTATCCATTTCTTCCAAGTTCTCATTTTTAGTGGCGTAGAGTTTCTCAAAGTAGTTTCTGATTACCCTTTGAATCTCTGCCATATCAGTAGTGATCTCTCCTTTTTCATTCCTAATAAGGAGTTATCATGTTTCTCTCTCTGTCTCTCTCTTTCTTTGTTAGTTTTGCCAGTGGTTTATCAATCTTGTTTATTTTTTCAAAGAACCAACTTCTGCTTTTGTTGATCTTTCGGATTGTTTTTTGGGTTTCCACTTCCTGGATTTCTGCTCTCAGCTTTGTTATTTCCTTCTGTCTCCCTATCTTTGGGTCCTTTTGTTGAGCACTTTCTAGTTATATTAGCTGTGTCATTAATCAACTCAGGTAAGCACCTTCTTCCTTCCTCATGTGTGCTTGCAAAGCTATAAATTTTCCTCTCAGTACTGCTTTTGCAGTGTCCCATAAGTTCTGATAGTTTGTGTCTTTATTGTCATTTGTTTCCAGGAACCTTTTGATTTCCTCCTTGATTTCATCTTGGACCCACTGGTTATTCAGTATGAGGCTATTTAACTTCCAGGTGTTAAAGTTTTTCTTCTGTGTCCCTTTGGAATTCACAAATAATTTCAGAGCTGTGTGGTCAGTGAAGGTAGTCTGCAAAATTTCTATCCTCTTGATATTATGGAGTTATGTTTTATGTGTCAGCATGTAGTCTATCTTGGAGAATGTCCCATGTACATTGGAGAAGAATGTGTACCCAGGTTTCTGGAGATGGAGTGTCCTATATATATCCACTAGGCCTCTTTCTTCCATTTCTCTCCTCAGGTCTAGTATATTCTTGTTGGGTTTCAGTCTGGTTTACCTATCCAGTGTTGACAAAGCCGTGTTGAGGTCCCCCACAATTATTGTGTTGTTATTGTTATTATTTTTCAGATTTGTCAACAATTGTATTAAATATTTTGCTGGACCCTCATTTGGTGCATATATGTTTAGGAGAGTGATTTCCTCCTGATCTATATACCCCTTTATTAATATAAAATGTTCATCTTTGTCCCTTACAACATTCCTGAGTATAAAGTTTGCATTATCTGATATTAGTATGGCCACACCAGCTTTTTTATGGGTTTGTTTGCTTGGATAATTTTCCTCCAGCTTTTTATTTTGAGTCTATGTTCTGACTCTTCAGGTGTGTTTCTTGTAGGCAACAGAAGGTTGGATTGAATTTTTTGATCCATTTAGCCACTCTGTGTCTCTTAACTGGTGCATTTTGTCCATTGACATTGAGAGAAAGAATTGTCCTGAGATTTAATGCCATATTTATATGGAAATTTGGTGTGTCTTTTGGTTAGTCTTGTCTTAAATTAGGTCTTTCAGTTTTTCTCTTAAGACTGGTTTTGAGTCTGTAAAATTTCTGAACTGTTTTTTGTCTGTGAAACCATGTATTCTTCCGTCAAACCGGAAAGTGAGTTTTGCTGGGTATAGTATTCTAGGTGAAGCATTCATTTCATTCAGTCTTATCACAATATCCCACCACTGCTTTCTGGCCTTGAGTGTTTCTGGTGACAGGTCTGCTGTAAATCTCAAGGATGCTCCCTTGAATGTAATTTCCCTTTTTGATCTTGCTGTTTTCAGAATTCTGTCTCTATCTGTGGGATTCATCATTGTGACTAGGTTGTGTCTTGGGGTATTTTTTCTGGGGTCTCTTTTTTAGTTGGTACTCTTCGAGCATGCAGGATTTGATTACATATATTCTTTAGCTCTGGAAGTTTCTCTTTAATGATTTTCTTGACCATTTATTCTTCCTGGAAATTTTCTTCCTGGGTCTCTGGGACTTTAATGATTCTTAAGTTGTTTCTGTTGATCTTATCATAGACTTATATTTTCATCTGTTCCCATTCTTTGACTAATTTTTTCATTGTTCATTTGCTTTAAGTTTTTTTTTCCAATCTCTCCCGCTGTATGGAGTTGTTATTTATCTCATCTTCCACAGCACCAACTCTATTCTCAGCTTCTGATGCCCTGTCCCAGAGCTTATCCATTTTGTCATTCACTTCAGTTACTGAGTTTTTCAGGCCTGTTAGTTGAAACGTTATTTCAGTTTGGAGTTTTGTGATTTCTGTCTTCATATTTTCTTGGTTCTTATTAGTGTTCTGTTCAACTCTATCCATGGTTTCTTTGAGTTCTTTGAGCATCTTCCATATTGCTTGTCTAAAGTCCTTATCTGAGCGGTTGATTAGTTGGTTGGTCATTATCTGGTCATCAGAATTGTCATCTTCATTCTCTCTGTCTGATGCTGGCCTGCGTTATTTCCCCATTGTCACATTTGTATTGTGGCTTTTTCTACTTCTGTGGTGGTATTCATTGGCTAAATGATGTAGGCAGCCACACTCCTCTGGCTCCGCCCTTTCTGGATGGGCTGACTTGCTTCCAAGGGAGGGGAGTCCTCCGTGGCTGAAGCCTCACACAGGATCAAATCTTAGGCCTGAGCACGCAGCAGAGAAGACAGTCCGGAGAGAAATGCTGGGCTTCAGTGATCCAGCACACTTCTCAGTGTGATTTTTTCTTCTTGTTGTGATGGTGTTCTTTCCTTAGAAAGAGCATTCGTTACGTGGCCGTGCTCTGCTGGAGCCTCTTTTCAGCCCACTCCCAAGAGGTTCACGCGACAGGACAGTAGACAGACACACACAGGCAGCACTCACAATTTTTCACAGTTGAGTCCCACTGGGCAGGCGTAATTTCCTGATTTCTATTTTCATATCCTCTTGATTCTTACTTTTTCATTCAAAGCTTGATCCATGCTTTCTTTGAATTCTGTGAATATCCTTTATATTTCTTCTCTAAACTCCTTATCTGAGAGGTTAAATAGGCGTTTGGCATTTTTGGGTCATCAAAGCTGCCATCTTCATCTTTATTCTTTATGTATGGTGTTGGCCTCTGTTTTTTACCCCATTGTTATGCTTCTAGTTTGATATTTTCTGTGTGTTGTGCCAGGGTTCATTGACTAGGAGATGTGCGCAGACATGGAGTGAAGTAGAGTGGCCTGGTTATTTTGTTTCTGCCCTTCATGGTTGGAGCCAGGTTCAGACAGTTTGGTAGCAGAACTGGCTATTTCAGGTCTTGGGCAGCAGCTGCATTGAAAAGCATGAAGCAGGGAACAGGCTTTGCCCTTTATGGGCTGGCCCCTCTAACCTCCCAAGTACGTTTTTCTTTTTTTTATAAATTTTTTGGGGGTGCATACCTGGTGATGCTTAGGGGTTACTCCTGGCTCTGTGCTCAGAAATTGCTCCTGGCTTGGGGGTTCATATGGGATGCTGGGGAATCAAATCGTGGTCCATCCTAGGTCAGCCGCATGCAAGTCAGATGCCCTTCTGTTCTGCCACCACCCCAGTCCCCCCAAGAATGTTTTACTTTAATGGCAATCTTCCTTCCTTCCTTCCTTCCTTCCTTCCTTCCTTCCTTCCTTCCTTCCTTCCTTCCTTCCTTCCTTCCTTCCTTCCTTCCATTCTTTTTTCTTTCCTTTCTTCCTTCCTCTTTTTCTTACTTTCTTCTTTCCTCTTTTTCTTACTTTCTTCTTTTCCTTTCTTTCCCACAATTGAAGATTCTCATGGCTTATTCAGGAATTATTCCTGGTAGGGCTCAGGGAACCATATTGAATGCCTCAGATTTAACCCAGGTTGTCAGTGTGCAAGGCAAGAGCCCTACTTGTTGTACTCTCTATTTCTTTGTCCCTTTTAATGACAACTTTTCTGTATTGTATTTTTGTGTTCCTAGGGTATATTCCTAGGAGTGGTATAGCTGGATCGTATGGGAGCTCGATTTCCAGTTTTTGGAGTAATCTCCATATCGCTTTCCATAAAGGTTGAACTAGACAGCATTCCCACCAGCAGTGGATAAGAGTTCCTTTCTCCCCACATCCCCGCCAACACTGTTTATTCTCATTCTTTGTGATGTGTGCCATTCTCTGTGGTGTGAGGTGGTATCTCATCGTTGTTTTGATTTGCATCTCCCTGATGATTAGTGATGTGGAGCACTTTTTCATGTGTCTTTTGGCCATCTGTATTTCTTCTTTGTCAGTGTCTGTTCATTTCTTCTCCCCATTTTTTGATGGGATTAGATGTTTTTTTCTTGTAAAGTTCTGTCAGTGCCTTATATATTTTGGAGATTAGCCCCTTATCTGATGGGTATTGGGTGAATAGTTTCTCCCACTCAGTGGGTGGCTCTTGTATCTTGGGCACTATTTCCTTTGAGGTGCAGAAGCTTCTCAGCTTAATATATTCCCATCTGTTAATTTCTGCTTTCACTTGCTTGGAGAGTGCAGTTTCTTCCTTGAAGATGTCTTTAGCCTCAATGTCCTGGAGTGTTTTACCTACGTATTGTTCTATATATCTTATGGTTTTGGGGCTGATATCGAGGTCTTTAATCCATTTGGATTTTACCTTTGTACATGATGTTAGCTGGGGGTCTAAGTTCAATTTTTTGCAAGTGGCTACCCAGTTGTGCCAACACCACTTGTTGAAGAGGCTTTCTTTGTTCCATTTAGGATTTTTTGCTCCTTTATCAAAAATTAGGTGATTGTATGTCTGGGGAACATTCTCTGAGTATTCAAGCTTATTCCACTGATCTGAGGGCCTGTCCTTATTCCAATACCATGCTGTTTTGATAACTATTGCTTTGTAGTAAAGTTTAAAGTTGGGGAAAGTAATTCCTCCCATATTCTTTTTCCCAATGATTGCTTTAGCTATTCGAGGGTGTTTATTGTTCCAAATAAATTTCAAAAGTGCTTTTGAAAAAAACTTTTCTGTTTCAGTGGTTTTAAGTCTAAACCTCTGGAATCTCCACTGAAAATCTTAATTCTTTTGTTCAAAATTCTTCTAAGTTTTTATTTAGAAACAAAGTTATTGTGGCTTTGGAGGCCCTCCACATGATCTGGCCCTTTACACCACTAGTGTCATTTTTTTTTTTTTTTTGTTTTTTTTTGGTTTTTGGGCCACACCCTGTGCCGCTCAGGGGTTACTCCTGGCTATGCGCTCAGAAGTTGCTCCTGGCTTCTTGGGGGACCATATGGGACACCGGGGGATCGAACCGCGGTCCGTCCTAGGCTAGCGCAGGCAAGGCAGGCACCTTACCTCCAGCGCCACCGCCCGGCCCCCACTAGTGTCATTTTTTATTTTCCCCTTTGTTATAACCTTGTATGTCTCCTTGCTCTTTCTAGGACCTTCTTTTTGTTTTTGTTCTTTTTGTTTTGGGGACACACCTAGTCATACTCAGTTGTTACTCCTGAATCTGTGCTCAGGAATCACTCCTGGCCATGCTTGGGAAGCCATCTGGGATACCCAGGTTGAACATGTGCAAGGCAGTGTCTTACCCATTATACTAGCTCTCTGGCCTCTATTGGAATGTTTTTTTCAGGACCACTATATGAACTCTTCCCTTTATTTAGAACTCTGTTATTTCAGGCATTTGCTTGGTCTTCTCTTTTCTGTCCTGTGTTCTTCAGGTTCCTACTAAATTATCAGCTTCAATATGATCTTTCTTTACCACCTTTTTAAAATTGTCACTTTCTCCTCTCTAGTCTTAGTTCATTCTTTTATTTTTGATTGTACTACTTTTCAATGTCCATCGTAAATCATATTTTTATGAGCCATTCCTCAATAAATTATAAGCTCCATAAATATTTATTAACATAAGAGGCAATATTTTAAATGTATACTGACACTAATAACTCAAATAATTTCTGGTATGTAGTACTTAAGTATTTATTAAATGATTTTTAAATATTGGGCACTTAGATTGTTTAAAGTATCATGTCATACTAACAAATAAATGAATTTCTTATTATTGGAGTTAGTTTCATATAGCAGGAATCGTAAGTCTGAGTTATGAAATTACTCACATTGAAAATCATAATTTATTACTAATACTATGTTAAAAAAAGCATTTCCTTGATGTAATTTATGTTTTATTGTATTTCTTATTGTAATTTACATTTTTAAAGATTCCATTTTCATGTCACTTAGATTTTCTTGTTTTACTCTGTGGAATTCTCTGTTTAGGTGTTTACATTTATTGTTTTTCTTAGATATGTGAGATCTTCATATAGTTATGATAACTCATATACAATTGTGTTGCAAGTCAGCCCCTGATGAGGTTGACTGATGGAGGGATGGAGGATGAGACCTTTCTCCTCCAGCTCGGACCACGTGTCTCTTACCCTGTTTAGCTGGTGGTTCTGAGGAGAATGCGGTGGGAAGAAAGCCAACAGGCAGTCAGGCTTCTGGGGGGGGGGGGGAAACAGCTCTTTATTCCGTGAAGAGGCGGAAGCCAAAAGAATAGGCCTCAGGAAAAAAGCCCTACACCTTCCACAGACCCTTGCTTTTATGCCCCAGAATCAGGTACCACCCAATGGTGGGATCAGATACCAGTCAATGGTGGAGCAGAATCAGGTGCCACCCTAGGGTGGGAGCAGAATGCCAGGTCACACCCTAGGGTAGGGCACAATCACCAATCAGGGTAGGGTCAGTAATATAAAATCCCATAAAAATGTTTACATATACAACACAATTGTAAGCATATTTCCTGGAATTTTTTTTCTTGCTTAAAGGTTTGAGATGATTTCAGAGAAAAAATTAAGTATGTAGGCCATGAAATTGTATATAAAAAGAACAAATATACATTTGATACCTAACATATTACTAATCCTAATGTATGAGATTCAGTGTTTGCTGAGAAAAATATTGGAGAAATTGTAAAATGACAGAATTTTTTTTTTTTTACTTTTACAAATAAGGTAGACTAAATCAGGGTATCTTTCCTTCTTGGAAATAATTTTTAAAAATTTTATCCTTGGAACTGTATACTGGTAGAGTTTCATGTATTAAACCCTTCAGCATCACACCCTCCACCATTGAATACTTTTTTATACTATCATGACCAAGAACTTTTTTTTTTTTTTTTTTGGTTTTTGGGCCACACTTGTTGACGCTCAAGGGTTACTCCTGGCTATGTGCTCAGAAATTGCTCCTGGCTTGGGGAACCATATGGGATGACGGGGGATTGAACCGTGGTCCATCCTAGGTTAGTGCATGCAAGACAAACACCCTATGATTGGGCCACCGCTTTGCCCCATGAGAATTTTTTGTTTGTTTGTTTGTGTTTTTTTTTGTTTGTTTTTTTTGGGCCACACCCGGCGTTGCTCAGGGGTTACTCCTGGCTGCCTGCTCAGAAATAGCTCCTGGCATGCATGGGGGACCATATGGGACACCGGGATTCGAACCAACCACCTTTGGTCCTGGATTGGCTGCTTGCAAGGCAAACGCCACTGTGCGGGCCCGACCCATGAGAATTCTTAAGCTTAGACTGATATTGTGTGTGTGTGTGTGTGTGTGTGTGTGTGTGTGTGTGTGTATGTGTAACTTCAAGGTAGCCCTGCTTTATTTTTTAAAGTTACTTTTTCAGTGGCCATTCATAATAATTTTTCATCTAAAACTTATTGAGTTCATATTGAATATTTCTATGTAAAAGGCAAAAGATTTATATGATCTGAAGAGAAACCAGTTTCAATATTTCTATTGTAGGGCATCATATAGTATAGAGGATTACATACCTTAATGGACTTAAGTGCAGAGTGTAGAAGATATCCAAAAGGCAGCAATCAAATCAGAGAAAGTATCTGAGAAAGTGCTGTTTGAAATGAGTTTTGTAAGATTTCTATAAGTGTTTTTCAAGATGTGCAGAGACCAGTGCCTCTCAAAGATAGTAGTGGTATAAATGCACAGAGAGAATAAGTCATCTATTTCAAAGACCATTTCAAGGCACATGGATGAGAATAGCAAGAGATGCCTGCTTTATCTAATTTAGGAAGAAGGTCATGACTGTGGCTCTTTCAAGACGAACTCTGGGGAGCCATTGTATTCAGATCATTACAATTATTCTATTTGTCATTTGAGGAAGGTAACGTATGTTGGAAGCAAGAAGATCAGTATCCCTTATGTGGAGACAAAAAAAAAAAACAACAAACAAACCATAAGCAAGTGACAAGGATCATGGAAGGGGAGCATGGAAATTGATTTGATAATAAGAGTCATCAGTGTCAGTCTATCATTTCTTCTACTATTTTTTTTTCCACTTTGGGTTACAGGGTATTCGCTCTGCCTTTAAGGTTGAAAATTAGGGGGAGGGTGAGACAGAAAGAAGATGAGTTCATTATTGGCATCATGTGTTTAAAGTACCCACGGGAACATACAAATAGTGTTTTGCCAAAGACAATTGAATGGATGTGAGTGCAGCTGAGAGACTATTTGGGAGCCTTGAGCACATAAGAGGTAATTGAAGCTAGTGATGTTGATGAGGTCACTGAGGCTCTGAGAACATAGTGCATGTTATGTTGAGAAGGCTCAGAGAAATGCCAGCACTTAGGAAGCAAGAATTACTTGAGAATGACACTAAAAAGGCACATCCCGAAGTGTGATACCACAGAAACTAAGGACAGTAGTTGAATGTAAATCTTTGTTGCTTTGTATTCTGTAAGGTATGCAGAATTTTGTATCCTTGTGGGCAAGATGCAGAATCTCCAGTAATGATTTAAATAACTAGGAAACTTCTTAACTATTTTAATTAAAAATACCCTAAGGTTATTAACTTAAAATATTGATGAATCACCAGTATGATTGACTTAGAATCTCAGTTGTGCCCCCCGGCCTAAGCACTGCTTAGTAAGGTCCCCTCTGCTGTGCTCCATAATATTTTTGAAACCATAAATGGCTGCCAAAAGCAATGATGTCAGGGTGTGTTGTCCAGGTTCTATTAACATGAACAGAGCACTTGACACAAAAGGTAAACATTTAACTTAGCCAGTCTTTCAAATTTAGGTGATTTGAAGAAGGTCATTAACATAGGGAGATGATGGTTTGAAGTGCATGTTAGGAAGATGAACTACTTTAATAGTATTTCCAATAGGCCAGAGGAATAATAGTACAGTAGGGCGCTTATCTTGCACATGGCAGATCCAGGTTCAATCCTCAGAATTTCAGAGGGTTCCCTGAGCACCATCAGGAGTAATTTCTGAGCACAGAGCCAGGAGTAACCCTTGAGCATTATCCAGTGTGGCCCAAAACCAAACAAAATAATTATGTTCAAATATGTGAGAATCTCAAGGGAATTGAGAATGTTTGTCTCAGAGAAGATTTAAGGGGACCACAATAGTAAGTTTCATATATATTAAGTATGGAATATAAAAAGGACATTGTTAATATGTTTATTTAGCGAACAAGAGAGGTAATAAAGAGAAGAATGCAGAGTTCATTTTTTTTAGGAGCTGATCTGTACTCTGAGAAATGGGATATTCCTGTTTTGGAAAGCTGTCCTGGCTCAGCCAATGGAGACAATGGATTTATTTATTTATTTATTTATTTATTTATTTATTTATTTATTTTTGGTTTTTGGATCACACCCAGCATTGCGCAGGGATTATGCCTGGCTCTATACTCAGAAATTACTCCTGGCAGGCTTGGAGGTCCATATGGGATGCCGGTATTTGAACCACTGTCTGTCCTGGATTGGCTGCTTGCAAGGCAAATGCTCTACTAGACTCTGTGTTATCTTTCCAGCCTGGGGACAATGTATTTTGTTTATTGTACTGAGCATTTATATGGATTAATGGTTATTTCAATAACTATTTCAGGTTTTATACATTTCTACTGAAATAGATGCAAAGATACATCTTTATAGTTGGTGCTTTAATTCGAGAAGCATGCTTTCCTAATTTATCATCCTTATTCTAAAATAGCTATAGTATAAGCAAAAGACAATATCTAACATTCTAAAATTGGAAGCAGAAAGAATTGGCCATTTTGAAATGTAAGTTTAGTGTTGACTTCTATTTGATAATTCTTAGGTATATTAATAATGCATGGTAGGAATAATATTGGATACTTAAACATATTTGAATTTAGTATGCTAGGGAAGTACTTATCTAAAGAGCAGATAAACATGAACAGCATTTACTCTATTTTTATGGTTTCTTTTTTCTATATCTGACCTTTTTAAAATTAAAAGAATAAATGTGCACTCCAGAAAAATTAAGCAATAAAAAACCCATAATCATCCCAAACGAATATACCACATTTGACATCAAATTAAAAATTAGCCAGGTACAATTTTGAGGCATTTCATGTTTTTACTCATTTATCCCCCAAACTTTATTGTTCTTGGTTTTAATGTTTTTATAATAGTCAAATAATTTGTGAGCTCCAGTTGCTGCCCAGTTATCAGTGCTTATCATCAGGGGCCCTACTTCTAGAAAATGTCTGTGGATATATTTTAAAAATCAATGTACATGTCTGTATATATGATGAGAATGTCATGTGCATAAATTTGTTTTGCATTTAGTAATATACATGGTATAAACTATATTTTGACTCATTTAGAATTGTATTATTTTTGGATTTGATTTCATGCACAGTGGTGCTCAGAGCTTACTCCTGAACTTACGGTTCAGGATGAATGAACTCAGGGTTCATTCCTGGCCAAGTTGGGGGATCATATGTGGTGCTACAGATCAAACCCTGCACAGCTGTGTGTAATGCATTGGCCTTACCTTCTCTTCTATACTATCCCTTTGACCCTAATTCTAATTTATTGCCAGATAATTATCTTTTATTGTCTTGATGATTACCACTTAACAAATAGTTAAATATATGACATACTTACATTAACCATGACTTATAACACAGTCCATGCCTATACTTTCAGAAATGAGGAAACTGAAGCTCAAAGGCAAGAAATAATAGCAAAAGATGACAGTGATCCTTAGACTGGGATACGTTTGTCCCAGTGGCCTCACTTTTTACTGGACACCATCACCTCCTGTTCTACCTATACAGAGCTTTGTGGAGCTCTGATTCCTTGAAAGATTGCATATAGAGCAGCTGTGGAGATAGTATTGGTGTTCACTGCATACAGTTCTTGAGTCCTACCCAGTGTGGCCCTAGAGAACCCTATTGGGACATTCATGATTGTCCTCCCATATAGCATGGTCTGAGCAACAACAACTTTGAGTCCTAACACTGAATTACTGTCTGATTGCAGTGAGTGTCCATTGGGCAAAAGGCCCTAGAAGGGAAAAAGTTATCATTGACTCTTTAAATGTTCTAAGAAGCTATTTATACATTTTTCTTTAGTTATTTTCATTCTGTTCCATTTTCTCAATCTCTTTTTCATGTGTTTCTGAAATCTATAATTTCCTCCCTTATAGATTTAATATTCTGTATATTTCCACACACCTCTTTGATTTACCTCACATGAGTGGGTGGCCATTGTCCTTGACACTTGAGGATGCAGGTATCTATCTGTACAGAGTCCCTTAACCAGTTACTGTTGTCTGGAAAGTTTTTTTCCCCAACATGTGCACATCAAATGAATGGACATAATTTGTTTCTAGTGGATTCTAGTTTGGGAGAATTTTATTTCAGAATTTTAAAGGCAAGTTGTCTATGGCTCTTCCACTGTAAGTTTCAAATGATAATCAATGGATCTAGGGCATGTTCTGCCTTTATCTTTATCTATGTAATTCTGAGAAAATGGGATGGTGAGTGGGAGTGAGGGGGTAATGGTTCAATGACATCTGAAATCAGAAGCCCAGAAGACTTTCAAAATAAAAGCCCAGATTGTTTGGAAAAAGCCGTATAGCAAAGGCAATTCAAAACAAAACCAGTGGACCTTAGTTTTATTTATTTATTTATTTTTTATTTTTTTTTGTTTTTTGGGCCACACCCGGCGGTGCTCAGGGGTTACTCCTGGCTGTCTGCTCAGAAATAGCTCCTGGCAGGCACGGGGGACCATATGGGACACTGGGATTCGAACCAACCACCTTTGGTCCTGGATCGGCTGCTTGCAAGGCAAACGCCGCTGTACTATCTCTCCGGGCCCAGTTTTATTATTTTTAATAATAATTAAAATTTTTATTATGCTTTTTTTGAAGACTTGTATCACAGGCACCTGGGTCAAAATGTTCAAAATGCTTTGGATCTTTGGTTTTCAAATGGTGATTCATAGACCTGTGATAGTTTGCAGAAACTTCCTTCCTATCTCAAAAAAATTGTTGCTCAATACATGGTACACCTGTATGTAGCAGTTATTCTTACTTCCTCTCAGACTTCCAGAAAGTGTCTGCAGACCCCACATTCAAAACCATTGCTTTAGACATATTAACAGATTTACTTACTGGTTTTT
The DNA here is from genome assembly GCF_024139225.1 of Suncus etruscus. Lineage (NCBI taxonomy): Eukaryota > Metazoa > Chordata > Mammalia > Eulipotyphla > Soricidae > Suncus > Suncus etruscus. The sequence goes on from NC_064848.1 coordinate 102,177,876, forward strand.
GGTCCACACATTGTTGTGTTCAAGGCTTATCCCTGGTTGTTTTCTCAGGAATCATTCCTGGCAGTGCTCAAGAAACCAAATTTAACCCTATTTGGCTGTGTACAAGGCAAGCCCTTGACCCCTGTACCAGATTTTGAGCCGCATATGAACCCATTGAAAAGTTATTTGTTCATTATTCCTATGTGAATAATTCTGCTTTAACATGGTAGATTTTTTTAATGGGAAAATAATTGTGTTTAATTTTATTGAGGGGGACAAATGGAGCGATTCTCAGGGTTACTCCTGGCTCTGAAGTCAATAATTCCTCCTTCAGTGTTTAGGAAACTATGTGGAATGCTGGTGATCGAATCTGGGTGGGTTGAGGCAAATGGGCAAGGCAAATGCCCTCCCTGCTGTACTCTAGCTCCTAACTTTAAAAAAACATGATGTGGTTGAACCCATAGTCTCAAATATATAAGAATTCACTCTTAACACTGGACTACACCCCTGCCTTCCAATATAATTCTGGTTGTAACTCTTTTATTTTTGAGGGGGGTGGCACACCCTGCAGTGCTCAGGGTTACTCCTGGCTCTGCACTCAGAAATCGCTCCTGGCTGGGGGTACCATATGGGATGCTGGGGATTGAACCTATGTCTGTCTTGGGTCAGCCACATATAAGGCAAATGCCCTACCTCTGTGCCACCCACTCTGGCTCCTGGTTGTAACTCTCGATATTCTTAAACCCCAGTGTGATAATGTAGTCTGTTAATATCAAGGACTCATTATTGTGTACTCCAAATAGATTTTTTATAAATTCAGCATCAGCCTAAAATGAAGTGTAAATTCTAAGGAATATTGTTATTCTGAAATATTCTGGGAGGTAATTTTCTGTTTCATTCAGTATTTTTTTTGAACAAATAGAATAACTTTATTGTTGTTGTGATTTGGGGCCACACCCAGCAGTGTTCAGAGATCACTCCTGACTCTGCATTCAGAAATCTCTTCTGGCAAGTTCTGGGGACCCTTTCAGTGCTATTGGCCAAGCAGGTTGTATGCATAGCTAGAGTCCAGAGCTCAGAGCTGTTGGCCGGGGGTGCCAGAGACCACCAGGAACACACAGGTCCTGCCACAGCTTAGGGCAGAGAGAGCTCAGTGACACTGCAGAGACCAACCCAACGCTGCTACAAGTGGGATCCTATAAAATCACCCAAGCACTGTATTTTCAGCCCCAGGTGAATGAGTCTAAATCAGGGCTGCACAAGAAACAACCCAGACCAGAATGAGGGTGAAACACATGTAGTTTGGTAGTCTTCTACCTAGTATGGTGCTCACTGCCTGCCAGAATTCCATTTTTATTGAGTACATTTCACTCAGTATTTAATGCTATTTCAGGTAAGTCTTGATGTTTGAAAAGCTAATCATTTAGTTGGTTGGATATGTGTATTGTTGGAACTTTTTCTCTTGCCTGACTGCTTGCGGAACATTTGCTTCTCACTTAATGACTTTCTCATAGGCAAATGAGAACACTGGCTCTCTGTTAGTCACAAAGATAAAGTGAGGATTCTTTGAGTTAATGGTGGTGAATATTTGTGTTCAATATATGGTTACTGTTGCTTTATGAAGTGCCAAAATCTTGTAACTTTCTCTCTTATATCCTTTTTCTTTAGCCAGATACTCGAACTAAACTTCTCATATATATTTAGATGCCCTTAGTGCAATTATTTAATTTTGGTCTTCTGTTGATTTTGTAAATCAAAATTTGTAAATGATTCTTTATTAATCTTATTTCCTGTAACAAGAAGTAATTCATACCTGAAGAACCCTGGTTTTTGTTTGTTTTGGGACTACACCCAGTAGTGCTCAGGGTTTACTTTGCACTCAGGAATTACTCTTGGCAGTGCATGGCAAGTGCCCTATTCCCTATACTGTCACTCGAGCCCAGGAATTCTTTATTATTATAAATAATATGGACAAGTAAAAGCATTGAAACTCACCCACAATCCCATTATGGATAAGTGTTAGGTTTTTCACTCCATTGCTTGATTTTTATACAACCTTTTTTCAATAACTTAATTTTATTAAAAATGTATGAGGACTGTAGAGATAGTACAGCAGATAAGCCCCACCAGGAGTGATCCCTGAGTAAAGGGAAAATACTTGTTTTTATAAACTTCTTAAATTTTGATCTGTAGAAGTATGCAATCCAAGTCTAACTGACTTCTTATGGACTTACCACCGAACAAAAATCATTATTCACTTTGCCAACCACTGTTCCAGTGGTGGTACAAAGTACTTGAGCTCAGATGCTGTGGTTCTTAATTTGTGCATTAGAATCATAGACCAATAATGGCTGATGTTAAAGATTTAAGGTTTAGAGACCTATGAGAATTGGATCCAGTAGAGATTCATGTGTTCAATTGGAGTTAAGAATTAGATTATTTTTATTTCCTTAGTTTGTGTTAGATAAATACATTTAATTTATAATGTGTCCATTTGATCTTTCAACAATATTTTTTCAGTGCTAACTTCATCAGTACATATGCAAAAAATATTTTTCCAGCCTTTTAAAATGTTTGTCTTCATCTGGATACAAAGAATGAGCAAAAATAGTTTCTGCTCTTGTGGAGTTTAAAAATAGTTGAATGTAAAAATTCCACAAATACATGATAGTGGGTGATAAATTCAAGAAAAACAATTAAGCAGTGAATGAACAAGGTAGGTGTCTACTGTGAGCCCAAGAAAAGACTTTTGAACAGTTCTTGAGTAGAGAGGCTTTGAGCCATGGAGATATCCAGAGATTGGGCTTCAAAATATGGGAAATAGCAAGTATATTTATATATTTGGAAATAGAAAAGAGGCTTTACTAAGATCTCAGTGAGAGCAATGTTAGCTCATGAAGAGGTTAAGCACTAAGTGCCTGAAACGTTAGGAATGTTGGCGAGAATTGGTGAGGAGAATATTTTCCCTGAAACCAAATGAATCAAGTATCACTCTTTTTCGAAGAGTGAGGGACTGAATAAACATTTCTTTTACTCTGTTGTACTAGAGAAAATGATGACAATCAGTGTTTGGATTTTGTGAGGTAAAGCTCGTGAGTCATCTTGAAAAAGAGTGATTTTGGTCATGTGTTAGGGAGGAAGTCCTGTTGCTCAAGACAGAATAGGAACGGCAGAGATGGTGAGAAGAGGCAGTTCTTTCTAGAAACTCCACTAGTAAGTAGAGCAAAGGGGCAAAGGCTTAATGTGGAAATGCAAAGTGCCACTTGGAAAGAGAGATGCTGAACAACTTATTTTCACATTTCTTTCAAATACAAAACTCTTTAAGATTAGAAATCCGGGCCCGGAGAGATAGCACAGCGGCGTTTGCCTTGCAAGCAGCCGATCCAGGACCAAAGGTGGTTGGTTCAAATCCCGGTGTCCCATATGGTCCCCCGTGCTTGCCAGGAGCTATTTCTGAGCAGACAGCCAGGAGTGACCCCTGAGCACTGCCGGGTGTGGCCCAAAAACCAAAAAAAAAAAAAAAGATTAGAAATCCTAGTATCATTTATAGTACTACTGCTACTGCTACTGCTACTGCTGCTGCTACTGCTACTTCTACTACTATTACTACTTCCTCACATTCTACTTTTCCTCTCCCCTCAATGCCCATAAAACATGTTTCAAAGTTTGCATTCCAGTTTTTGAACTTGCTAGCACCAAGTATCAATCTTTCCTTTTCCTGATTATTTCTTTCTCTGTTATTTATACTTTTAATGCATTCATCATTCTAACACCATACCAGTGCTCGTTTTTCTCCTGTGATTATCTTGAGATAAGGCATTAACAAGGCTTTTCCTTTCCATGTCCCCCATATTTTGGTGGGCCTATGCAAACGGTAATTGCCACTCTTAACACCGTTTTTACTGTGCTCCTTTGACGCTAAACCTTAAAAAAAAACCCACTTAAAATTTGAGGTTAACTTAAACTAATATGCATGTGCATGGAAATGTAAAAAACTACTATGCCTTCAAGTTTAAGGAGTTATATAAATTTTATGGCTTTATATTGCTTTGTGTACTGCTAAGAAATGTACTACAATCTGGGGTCTTGAGGGACAAAGTAATTGTACATGGGTTCTGTTTTATTTTTCTTCATGTTCTTTGACTGTAAGTTTAAAATTAAGGGGTCAGCAGGGGGATTTCTTCTCAGAACTCTGTTTTTGGGTGATTGTCCTTCCACTGTAACTTTACCTTGTCCTCTTTATTTGCATCATTGTTCACATAATTAAAAAAAATAAGGCATTAAAACAAAACTGTAGGGCCAGCACGGTGGCGCTAGAGGTAAGGTGTCTGCCTTGCCAGCGCTACACTAGGACAGACCGAGGTTCGATCCCCAGTGTCCCATATGGTCCCCCAAGCCAGGAGCAACTTCTGAGTGCATAGCTAGGAGTAACCCTTGAGCGTCACCGGGTGTGGCCCAAAAACCAAAACTAGAAAAAAACAAAAAACAAACCCCCTAAAAAACAAAAGTGTAATATTTTGTTGGAAACTTTTTCTTTTTCTTTTTTCTTTTTGTTTTTTGTTTGTTTGTTTGTTTTTGGGCCACACCCGTTAGATGCTCAGGGGTTACTCCTGGCTAAGTGCTCAGAAATTGCTCCTGGCTTGGGGGGATAATATGGGACGCTGGGGGATCGAACCGCGGTCCTTCCTTGGCTAGCGCTTGCAAGGCAGACACATTACCTCTAGCTCCACCTCGCCGGCCCCACTTTTTCTTTTTTTAAAATCAAAATAGACTGGAGCAATCGCACAGTGGTAAGGCGTTTGTTTGCCTTGCACACAGCCAACATAGGATGAACCCTGGTTCGAATCCCAGCATCCCATATGGTCCCCTGAGCCTGCCAGGAGCGACTTCTGAGCACAGAACCAGGAGTAACCCCTGAGTGCCACTGGGTGTGACCCAAAAACAAAAACAAACACACACACACACACACACACACACACACAAAACGAAAAGAGAAAAAAAAAGAAAAGAAAATAGACTAGACTGTTCCTTCTGTCTTATTGGAACCCTGTCTTTTTATTAGTTTTTTTAGTTCTGTAATAACAAAGTAACAAAAACTGGGTGACTTCAGTCACAGGAATGAAAAGTCTTGGTTTGGGCAGCTAAAAGTTCAAAATTAAGGTATCAGCAGAATTGGTGATTTCTGAGAGCCTTGAAAGAAGGATCGAGATCTAAAGATCTTAAGTTTTGGCTATTAGTAAGGTATCTTTTTCACTGTATTTCCACATCCTTCTTCCATAGATGTTACCTCCATGATGAGATTTCCTCTTTGTATAAAGACATGTCATATTCGATTGTATAATGATATGTTAGATTGGGTCTTCACAAATGACCTAATTGTAACATGATATTTAGATTTAGATTTTTAACTCCAAATAATGTCACATTTAAGATACTATGGATTAGAATGTTCACATAAGAATTTGGGAGGGTGGGTTTAGATTAACTCATAAAATGTTTAGTTTCCTGAAGTTTACCTCTCTAATACTAATATTTTTCTTGATGGATAGTACTAAGGAACAATTATTGATTATTTAATCTAGTTGTCTTGGTGATATTAGGTATTATTTTGGAATCAGCCTGGGAGCTGGATTTTCTGATAAAAAATGAAGATTTGATAAATTGGACCTTTAGTGACCTTCCATTTTTTATTTTTATTTATTTATTTATTTTTGTTTTTTGGGCCACACCTGGTGGTGCTCGGGGGTTACTACTGGCTATGGACTCAGAAATTGCTCCTGGCTTGTGGGATCATAAGGGATGCCAGGGATCGAACCCAGGTTCATCAGCCATGTACAAGGCCAATTCCCTATCACTGTGCTATCACTCTGGCTCCTGAATTTCCATTTTGAGAAAAAATTAATGAAATAATTTACTAATACTTTAATGAACTTGAGATCGGACTTTTCTTAAACTTCTCATTTACTGTCATTTTAAAAGCAATGCAGGCAATCTTGATGTAGAAACTTTTTAACTTGGGAAGAAGAGATAAAGAGATTTCTCTAGGAAAATGCTTATATTAGATTTATGTACCATCCCATCATCCTTAAGTGTCAGCAGAATCCTAACATCTTATCCTAATCTAACACTTTTGTTACAGAAATAAGTTTAATATGTTTTTATTATTGCACAAATGAAAACATAAAAATCTCTCATACCTTTTTTTTTTGAAGATTTTTTATTTTTAATGTACTGTTAAAGGAAATGTTTCCAGGTAATCCCTGGGCTTCCATTATAAAAGGTTGATGTTTATTTTTCTTCCTCCCAGAATCAGGTTTTTATTGAATTTAGGCCATCAATATGTGTCCTCATAAAACATTTGTGATTGTGATTGATTTTATTTGGAAACTATTAAGTTACAAATCTTAACTAATGATTGTATTTGTCAATACATAGACCTATTAGATTCAGGTTCTCAATACAAGAGAGACATGGAAAGTTAAATTAAGTTATGTACTTACAAATATTCTTGAGGGCTTATTATTACCTTATAATATTCTTTGGGGGGAGGCCTCCCAAGCAATGCTCAGGAGTTTTAGGGGAGACCTGGCCCAAGGATGTGGTACTTTCACCTCCAATGGTGTTTGGAAGCTTCTTGGGCTACATCCTGCAACTGAGGGGTTTGGGGATTGGTATGTAGTGCTGTGGATTGAACAAGGTCCTGCACATAAAAAAAGATGCTCTCCTCATCCCTGTACTGTATCCTTGTCCCACTTAAAGTATTAAGGCAGAATTCAACACTTTTTTTTTTTTTTTTGGTTTTTGGGCCACACCCGGCAATGCTCAGGGGTTACTCCTGGCTGTCTGCTCAGAAATAGCTCCTGGCAGGCATGGGGGACCATATGGGACACCGGGATTCGAACCCACCACCAGTCCTGGATTGGCTGCTTGCAAGGCAAACGCCGCTGTGCTATCTCTCCGGGCCCAGAATTCAACACTTTAAAATGAGAGAAAAATCTGTAGTGAAAATGGTATTGAACAGAATAGTTATTTTGATTTACTTGCAGTTATTTCCTGGTTTGGGAATCTAACCTTTAGCAGTGCCCTCAAGTAATCATAGAATGAATTTCTTGGAGACAGCTTTGGTTTTCTTTTTATCTTTAGATAAGTAATTTAAAAAATTACATTTCTTAACTCTAAGCATTAAAAACACCTTCTAAATAAGAAAAAGAAGTCTTCTGTAGTGTAAAATAGCTGCAGATATATTCTCAGTGGGTTCTCCATAGAGTCAACTTGGCAGTATGTTCAAATACTATCCATATTAAGGCAGAAAATTTGTTTTAATGAATTCTTGTCATAGTCCACTATTATTAATGATGATACTTCAGTGAAATATGAATCTTATAATTGTCTGCATTTATGGAATCACATCCTTGTTAATATTCTTGTTTTCAGTGACAGGAATGTGTCTTTATCTCAGTGATTGTTCTAATAAAGTTCAATGTATGGTTGCAGTGTGTGTGTAGTCTTGATTTTATGCTGTGGTGGACTGGTTTACCTAACCAAATAAAATAGGAGATGATGCTTGCTTAAGGTTTTTCTTTGTAACAGATACTGCTTTTTCTTTTCTTTTTTAAATTGGCTTGCTAAAAAGGTATACCTTTAATCATACACAAAAACTTCTAATTGATTTCCTATTCCTGTGATTAAGTTCTTGAAAAAAAATCAAGTATATTTTTGACATGCACATTTTAAAAATGCTAAATATTTTTAAATAATTGTGCACAAATTAGATTTTATTTAAAATAAACTGTTTTAAATGTATTAAATTTATTAATGAGGGATACTTAATGTTGCTTAAATATTGTGTATAGACTTGGCTTTCATTTATTTTTTTATATTTTTAAAATTTTTATTGTGACCAAAGTGCATCACAAATCTTTCACAGAATTATTTATGGTACATTGTGACAATGATTGAGGGGCATTCCCATCACCAGTGTTGTCCTTCCTCGACCCCTGTTCCCAGCATGTATCCCATATCTCCCTCCTTTACCCCCCAGAATACTAGTGTATCTGGTCTCCACTTTACAGTTTTTTGTAGATTGGGTATCTATTCTGTTGTCGTTGGAGATAGAAAGGATAAGAAAAAGGGAAGAAAAAATTTGGTAGCAACTACAAAAAAAAAAAAAAAGAAAAGAAAAGAAAAGAAAGAAAGAAAGAAAAGAAAAAAGAAAAAGAAAGAGGGAAGAAAAAAATACACCCAGCAAAGAAAAAAAAATCTCAAAATAATAACCATAAGAGTGAAAAAGAAAGAAAAAAGTGGAAGAAAAATAAAGTAAAAAACTTAACAAATCAAAACAAAACAAGAATAAGAAGGGGTGCTGGAGTGGCAAGGTTTGGCATTCCTTCACTTTTTTTTTTTTTTTTTTTTTACATAGGCACAGTAAGTATTGGGGAAGAAAGGGAATTCCCTAGACCTAAGAGATTCAGGGTTTCTCCATCCTTGAAGCATACCATCATGGGATCAACCACTGGCTCCATATATACTCATTACCCCATCCCAAGGGCTTTTTTTTGTGGTGCCAGGAAACTTTCCTCTCAGCATTTATAACAGATTTCAAAGCAAGCAGTTTAGTGTCAGTTATTCAAATAAGGCTTTATTGTCTTTTTGTTTTGTTTTGTTTTTGGGTCACACCTGGAGGTGCTCAGGGCTACTCCTGGCTCTGCACTCAGAAATCGCCCCTCTCAGGCACGAGGGATCATGTGGACACCGGGATTCGAATCACCGTTCATCCTGGGTCAGCCGCGTGCAAGGCAAACACCCTATTACTGTGCTATCTCTCCGGGCCCTGTCTTTTATTTTAATAGTTGGCATTTGGTAATGGTCAGTTGTCTGTGCATCAGAATGTCTGGGAAGGTACTGATCAGGGAGACAAGAGACCCATGTATGGGGCTATTTATTGCTAACTAGCTGTGTGGCATCTTAGGTTACTTTGTTAGGGCTTAATCTCTCCATTTGTAAAAGAAAATGATTTAATCTGCATTTCTCCCTAAGATCAACATTTTTGTGATTTCCTTCACTTTTTAAAAAAAGTTTTGACTTCTACCTTAGTGTGTAGAAGTGGTGATCCCAAATAGTGATCACAAAGCTTAGGGGATCTTACAAAAAGTTTCAACAAACCCTGCCCATGGTTATGGTGCTTATCGAGCCTTATGGTGCAGGGAATTTTCTGGATCACACTGGAGGTTTCTGGGGGGCCTCTAGGGCTATAACTGGCAGTGCTTGGCGTAATCATTTGGTGCTGTATATCAAACCAGGGTCAACTTCATGCAAGGTATGAGCCTAAGCCCTGCACTATCTTTTTGACCTTACATTATTTTTCAGTTGAAAAAATTTGCTGAAATAAAAACCATATAACATATAATCAACCATTTTTAAAGTGAGTAGTTTAAATTTTCTACTTTCAAAAATGTTCCTGTAATTCTAGAGTAAGCTCTACCAGGGTTCTCAAACTCGCGGCCTGCGGGCCCTTTGCGGTCCTCCGTACAACATTTTGTGGCCCTGCCCTAGAGGAATCCTTTATTGTTTTGTTATGTTTTAGTTGTTTGTGCCACACAATGATCAAGGCTTACTACTACTGCCTTTGCATTCAAGGATCACCCTGACTTTGCCTCCTGCGGCCCCCAGGTAAATTGAGTTTGAGACTCCTGCATGCAGTGTCTCCTCATTCCTTTCTCCTTTCAGCCCCTGGAAACCACCAAGGTACATTCTCTCTATATATTAATTGATTCTGAATGTTTCATATAAATGCAATTGTAGATTATCGAAATTTTGTAAATCTTGCTTTTGACTAGGATAGTGTTCTGTAGACATATATATTGTAGTTTATATGAGTACTTCATTGCATAAGTGCTCCATTCCTTTGTTGTCTGATTAATAGTCTGGTCTATGTATAAATCACAATTTGTCTATGCATTCATTCACTGATGAACACTCAGGTTATTTCTACTTTTTGGCTATTGTGATAGTACTTCAGTGTCCTCTTATAATAGAAGAAGAAATACAGAAATACAAATAATCCCTCTTTGCATTTTAGTAGGCTTTTTAAGTATTTACTACATAAGCACATGATTATATATAAAAACAAAGCTAGGTAAAACATTTTAAACTGGTTATTATATTACACATTTTGAATTTGCTAGAATTTACAATTTAACCTTTCAAATATTTTCTAATGTCTATAAGTATTCTGGTACATTAAAATTTTTAAAATAGTTTACTTTTACTAATAAATTTTACCGTTTATTTTTGAAGTCTATTTTAGATGCTGTAATGAATATTCTCTTGATTAAACTATTGCATATCTATTTTATAAAGATGTAATTCATGAACATTTTTGTCGAAGACTGCATGTTTTTTTTTTTTTTTAAGGGGAAGGGGCTCTCCTGAGCAGTGCTGTACAAGGGAGGCATGTGGTTCTTGGGATTGAATCTGGGTCTCTGCATGCCTGGCCATGGACCTACCTCACTCACTCACTTTATGATTATTTGTTTTTTAAGACTTTGATACACACTGATGAATTTCGCTTCAGAAATATTAGATTGATTTACATTCCTGCCAGCAACATTTTGGCTCTTTTATTTATGTTTTTTTCTCTCATAAATAGCTACATTGATTAAGTTACCTATTTATGTTGTACTTTTATTTATTTAAAATTCCTGCATAATTTTCTTTTGTAAAGATCTGTTTTATGACCTTTACTGAGTTTTGTTTTTATGTTAATAACTAGATTAAAACATATATAACCCAATATGTGCATCTTGCCATCTGGTACAAATACCAACTAATTTGTCTTTATTCCTTCTCATTTTGTTTGTGTTATTCCCATCATTCAATAGGGGGCTGAAAGTCTTATTGAGTGGAATCAGTTATTTACCTTTTTATTTTCTTTTTTGTTTCTGCTTTTGCTTACACATTTTTCCTAAATCTTCCTTAGTTATGTGTTCAATAATAAGCCTACATTATATTTTTTAATTTGTTGTAACCTGTTTTTGCTGCTTTTATCAGTAGTTTACTATGTGTAAACATTCTACAGTGACTTATAAAAATTTTTAATTGAGTTTATTGACCTACCATCCTGAGCTCAATCGTCTATGTTTTTATCTTTGAGACTGATACATAGCACTGGAAAACAGGACATCTGGATTTATTCAGGGAACCTATTTCCATAGATAACTTAGTTATTCTTTGTTTATAACTTCTGTGACAAAAGGGTTATAATTCATATTGACTTTTTTTTTTTTTTGGTTTTTTGGGCCACACCCGTTAGATGCTCAGGGGTTACTCCTGGCTACGCGCTCAGAAATTGCCCCTGGCTTGGGGGGACCATATGGGACACCGGGGGATCGAACCATGGTCCTTTCCTTAGCTAGCGCTTGTAAGGCAGACACCTTACCTCTAGCACCATCTCGCCGGCCCCTCATATTGACTTTTGACGCATTCAGATCCTTATTCATCAAAGATAAATTGAGTTTTGTTCCTCATGCTCTATTTATCTGTATGGTAAATTGAACGGTTTCATTTTCTTGGAAATTGTTTTACCTTTAGGAAATCATTAAGTAGAACACTTCATTTCATAGACATTGCATTTCATTTATCTTTGTTATATATATGTAAAATACCCTTATATCTTGAGAAAACAAATGATATAAATTGATGCTATCCTTTGTTAGCATTTTTTCTTCCATTAAATGTCAAAATTGGAAGTAACTTTTCCAGGGGTATGAAATGGAACATCTGTTTATTTCAGATTGAAGCTGTTAATGATAAGGCTTTTAGCACTTGCTTGTTTTTATATTTCAGTTATATTTTCTTTCTTTATGCAAAAATTCTTTTTATTATAAAGAAAATAAGGAAAAGGTAAGTTAAGCATGTTTAAGATGATTATTTTTAATATCTTTGTATATACTATTTATACTTTTATATACATGCATTTTAAATATATTTTTATTATTTTTCAGGTACATGAATTTTATAAAAATGAAATCAGGTTATGTTGATGCTATATGAACATCTTGCTGTATGAGGGGTAGATGTATAGACATAGTTTAAAAGAGAATCATAAAATTTTCCAAGTGAATGTATTACAATATATTATAAAACTTCCCCATTGCAGATAATTTAGAATGCTTTCTACTTGCTATTATAATTATGTAATTAATTTTGTAACTATAACAATTTTAAATATTTCTTTAAGAAAATCTAATCACACTGCTGAGCTGGGACAGATTGGGGTTTGATTCCCGGTATTCCATGTGGTCCCCTGAGCCTGCCAGGAGCAATTTTTGAGCGAAGAGCCAGGAGTAACCCCTGAGCACCACTGAGTGTGGCTTCCCCACCCTCCCACCAGCAAAAAGAAAAAAAATCTTTTCAAAATAAAATATATATACTTATTAAATTTTGTTGATAAATGAGATGTTGGAAATATCATTTATACAGACTGTCCTTTTAAATATATTACATCTAGGCAAATAACAAATTTTCCTAAATATAAAGTCATTGTTCATCTTTATATTTCTGTGGAAATTCATCTTCTACTCTTTTTGATCTTTTTTTTTTTTTGGTTTTTGGGCCACACCCAGTAACGCTCAGGAGTTACTCCTGGCTATGCGCTCAGAAGTTGCTCCTGGCTTGGGGGACCATATGGGACACCGGGGGATCGAACCGAGGTCCGTCCAAGGCTAGCGCAGGCAAGGCAGGCACCTTACCTTTAGCGCCACCGCCCGGCCCCCTCATCTTCTACTCTTAATTTTCTTGACCATCTTCTATAGAAGGCCAAAGGGATCAAATTTCTATAGTTATTTTATTGAGAAGACAAATTTTCAATTATTTTTTTTTTTTTACTTTTTTTATTGTGACTGAAGTTCATTACACAGAATTATTTACAGTACATAGTGACAATGAATGAGGGGCTTTCCCACTACCAATGTTGTCCTCCCTCCACTCCTGTTCCCAGCTTGTCTCCCACATATCCCTCCGTTTCCTGCCAGAATCCTAATGTAACTGATCTCCACCTTACAGCTTGTTATAGGTTGGGTATCTATTCTGTTTGGTGTTCCAGTCTGGTCATTTTTTATTTACACTATGTGTTCATATGACTGCTCCTGGTATCATTCTTTTCCCCCCTCAATTTATGAGGCTGAATGATTCAAGTTATGCTATTCTGTTGGAGATAAAAAGGTTAAGAAAAAGAGAAGAAAAAACTTGGTATCAACTACTAAAATAGAAAGAAAAAAAATCACAGAATAATATCCACAAAATTATTAGAGGGAAAGTTTCTAGAACTTTCCATTCTTCTTATACCTTGTCTGTCTCTTTTGACACAAACTTAAGAAAGCTTATACCCTTACTTTTATTTGCTGCTGTGATATCTCACCTTGCTCTTAATTTTTATCTTTTTCTTTTACAATGATAAATAGAGCTCAGTTTGGGCCAGAGTGGTAATACAGATGTAGGGCATTTGCCATGCACACGGCTGACCCAGAATGAACATGGTTTCTATCCCCAGCAACCCATATGGTCCCCAAGACCCCAAGAGCGATTTCTGAGCACAGAGCCAGGAGTAACTCCTGAGCGTCGCCAGGTGTGGCCCCCAAAACCAAAAAACCAAACCAACAAACAAAAACAAACCAAATAAACAAAAAACAATAAACCACGGTACAGTTGTTGGAAAGATTTTGGAGAGAAAGAAAAGTCAGGTCTTGGGTCTCAGGAAAGTCAAATAATTAGTATGTCAAATACACTGCAGGGCTAGTTAATAGTTATTTATAACTAATAAAAGACCCTGGACCATAATAATCTCTGTTAGATCTTTCTGATTTTATATATGAAGATGAATAATCTCATTCTGACAATAAAGATATAGTTTGGGTCTAGAATATTCCTAAATGGAAGCTAATTTACATATCATTACTATTTGAGAAATGATGTCTATATGTACTTTTGGACATTTAATAAATAATTTTTTTCTTGTTAACTTTTGTGCATTTTGATTTGTTGTATTTGTCATGGTGAATCACTAAGCACAAAAAAGGGTATACCAGGAATTTAGGTAACTTGTGAGTGTGTGAGAATAATCACACCTTGAGAGAGAGAAAGAGAGAGAGAGAATAGAGAGAGATGTTGCCTGGAAAGGAAATTTATTTCCACTTATATCTAGTGCTGAAATGAAGAAATTGGGTAGTTCAGGCCTATGCTAACTACCAACCCACTTAAAGAAAACTTGTGAAGAGCCCATTCTAAAATAAGAAATATAAAGCTAACCATTGTCAGTAGAAAAAGATTGCTCATTTTTGAAAGATTTGAAGTAGGAGGACTTTTGATATAGAGCTACCACTATTTTCTTTTTTTTAAATTATCTTTATTTAAACACCATGATTACAAATATGATTGTAGTTGTTTGATTACAGTCATGTAAAGAACACCCCCCTTCACCAGTGCAATATTCCCACCACCAATTTCCCAGATTTCCTTCCTCCCCACCCCACCCACACCTGTAATCGAGACAGGCTTTCTACTTCCCTCATTCATTCACATTGCTATGATAGTTTTCAGTGTAGTTATTTCTTTAACTACACTCATCACTCTATGTGGTGAGCTTCATGTCATGAGCTGTACCTACCAGCCCTCATCTCTCTTGTCTCTGAGATACTATTAAAAATATCTTTCATTTTTCTTAAAACCCATAGATGAGTGAAACCATTCTGTGTCTTTCTCTCTCCCTCTGACTTACTTCACTTAGCATAATAGATTCCATGTACATCCAGGTATAGGAAAATTTCATGACTTCATCTCTCCTGACAGCTGCATAGTATTCCATTGTGTATATGTACCACAGTTTCTTTAGCCATTCAGCTATTTGAGGTTGTTTATTGTTCCAAATGAATTTCAGAAGTGTTTGATCCACTTCTTTGAAGAATGTCATGGGTATCTTTAGAGGAATCACGTTAAATCTGTACAATGCTTTTGGAAGTATTGCCATTTTAATGATGTTGATCCTGCCAATCCATGAGCAGGGTATGTGTTTCCATTTCCTCATGTCCTCTCTTATTTCTTGGAGAAGTGTTTTGTAGTTTTCTTTGTATAGATCCTTCACATCTTTAGTCAGGTTGACTCCAAGATATTTGAGTTTGTGTGGCACTGATGTGAATGGGATTGTTCTCTTAATGTCCATCTCTTCCCTATCATCATTGATGTATAAAAAGGCCATTGATTTCTGTGTGTTAATTTTGTAGCCTGCCACTTTGCTACATGAATCTATTATTTATAGAAGCTTTTTGATAGAGTCTTTAGGGTTTTCTAAGTAGAGTATCATGTCATCTGCAAACAGTGAGAGCTTGACTTCTTCCTTTCCTATCTGGATTCCCTTGTTATCTTTTTCTTGCCTAATCGCTATAGCGAGTACTTCCAGTACTATGTTGAATAGGAGTGGTGAGAGAGGACAGCCTTGTCTTGTACTAGAATTTAGAGGGAAGGCTTTTAGTTTTTCTCCATTGAGGATAATATTTGCCATTGGCTTGTGGTAGATGGCCTTAACTATATTGAGAAAGGTTCCTTTTATTCCCATCTTGCTGAGAGTTTTGATCAAGAATGGGTGTTGAACCTTATCAAATACTTTTTCTGCGTCTATTGATATGACCACGTGATTTTTATTTTTCTTGTTGTTGATGTTGTGTATTATGTTGATAGATTTATGGATGTTAAACCATCCTTGTATTGCTGGGATGAAATCTACTTGATCATAGTGAATGATCTTCTTGATGAGGCATTGGATCCTGTTTGCCAGGATTTTGTTGAGGATCTTTGCATCTGCATTCATCAGCGATATTGTTCTGTAATTTTCTTTTTTGGCAGCATCTCTATCTGATTTTTTTTTTTTTTTAGTTTTTGGGCCACACCCTGCGGTGCTCAGGGGTTACTCCTGGCTGTCTGCTCAGAAATAGCTCCTGGCAGGCATGGGGGACCATATGGGACACCGGGATTCGAACCAACCACCTTTGGTCCTGGATTGGCTGCTTGCAAGGCAAACGCCGCTGTGCTATCTCTCCGGGCCCCTCTATCTGGTTTTGGTATTAAGGTGATGTTGGCTTTATAAAAGCTATTTGGAAGTGTTCCTGTTTTTTTCAATTTCATAAAAGAGCCTGGCCAGGATTGGTAGTAGTTCCTCTTGAAATGTTTGAAAGAATTCATTCATGAATCCATCAGGGCCTGGATTTTTGTTTTTGGGCAAATTTTTGATTACGGTTTTAATTTCCTCAATAGCGATGGGAGTGTTTAGATATGATACATCTTCTTTATTCAGCCGTGGAAGGTTATATTAGTTCAGAAATTTATCTATTTCTTCCAGGTTCTCATATTTAGTGGCATAGAGTTTCTCAGAGTATTCTCTGAATACCCTTTGATCTCTGCAGCATCTGTAGTGCTCTCCCCCTTTTCATTTCTAATATGCATTATCAAGTTTCTTTCTCTCTTTCTCTTTGTGAGTTTTGCCAATGGTCTAGCAATCTTGTTTATTTTTTCAAAGAACCAACTTCTGCTTTCGTTGATCTTTCGGATTTTTTGGGGGGTTTCCATTTCATTGATTTCTGCTCTCAACTTTGTTATTACCTCTGTCTCCCTATTTTTGGTTTCTTTTGTTGATCATTTTCTAATTCTATAAGCTGTGTCATTAAACTATTCATGTATGCTCCTTCTTCCTTTCTGATGTGTGTTTGCAAAGCTATAAATTTTCCTCTCAGTACCGCTTTTGCTGTATCCCATAGGTTCTGTAGTTTGTGTTTTCATTTTTGTTTGTTTCCAGGAAATTTTTGATTTCCTATTTGATTTCATCTCGGACCCACTGGTTGTTCAGCAGTGGACTGTTTAATTTCCAGGTGTAGATGTAAACTACAAAGGGACACAGAAGAAAAAATTTAACACCTGGAAATTAAACAGTCCACTGTTTCTAATAGTTAAGGATATTTGGAGATCAAAGAGATACTATCACTGTTAAGACACTTCACATGCCTGCAAAGGTCTCCCAGGCATTTTCAGGTATGATTCTACTAAGCATTCCAAGAATGGCTCAATTCAATCTCTTCCCCCAGAAATTTATTTTGAGACATTAACTCAATTTATGGAACTTCAATATCAGAGTGTAAGGAGTTTTTTAATACATTACCTTTGTGACAGTTATTTTCATTCTGTTGAAAAGGCTCTGTTTTTTGTTAGAATTTTCTTTGCTATGATGTATGAAATCATTTAAGATGACTAAGTTTTTGCCATTAGATCCATGGGGCAATCAATCAAGCTTGGATTAATATCTTGGATTTTATTGTGTATAAACTGTGATAGCTGACTCTTCGTAATTTTGCATATATATGTTAATATACACATTTTCTTCACTTTTTAAGATTGGATGTGGAGGTCTGGAAGCACAAACTAAATATGTGAGAGTAAATAGCAGAGCTGATGAAGACTTTTGCCACTTCTTTTGTGATATGCCTATGGCATCATTACTAATTTGTGTTATTTTGTGTATTTCTTTCTTTTAAAGCCAGCTTTAACTGTGTTTGAGCATGGATGTGGTGGGAGAGACCAATTCTCTCCATTAAATTTCTTTGATTTTTAAGCCATTCTGTTTCTTTGGTTTTAGCCATGTTTTTACTCCATGATCTACTTAGCAGTGGCAGATTATATGACTTCATTCTAAAGCAAGTTGGAGATTTAAAGCTATCTTCTCCCAACAGACCCATTTTAGGTAGAAGTTTTGTTATACTTTGTTTATTATAATTGTACTATTATTTTAATTATTTTTACTTATATGTAGGAGTCTATATTATATTTGGTTCCTCTCACATTTTTGTTGTACAGTCCAGACTGTCAGGTATGATATAAAACCAAAATTGATTGTTTAGAATAACCAGGTGTGATATAACTGGATCATTACTTGCTGGTTGCTAAGGATTGATACACAAAATACCAGTTCAGTAACAAATATAGGGCAATACTAAGTTTGATGCTACTAGACTTTTACCTAGCAATGATTAGCCTCAGTTTATCAGAAGGAACAGTATTCAATCTAGTAAATATTAAAGTAATTTTGTTTAATGAAGGTTATTTATATACCATCGTACTAGACAGCTATAATTGAGGGCCTCTGTTATAGCAGAAATTATTTTCTTTGGCTCAGAATAAATTGAATAAAATGTTTTCTTCTAAATTCTAGTTAGAACAAGATTGACATTGCTGTTGCTGGTACTAAACATTATAATATAGTACCAATTCTTTTTGTACAGGCATACTAAAAAAGCGTAAACTTTATGTATAGAAACAAGTTCTTATCTACTAGGGATAAAAACTCATACATTTTACAATACAGGGGCACCTTCCACCTTGAACATATGTCATGTGGTTCCAACTTAGACTCCATGTGATTAGACAGCGACCTTCCAAACCCAAACCCTAGATCTCAGACATAGAACCAATATAGTTCTCTGCAACAGCTTCAGGAACCAAACTCCCTCTGGGACGTTCTTATACTGCTCTGACACAAACACATGCCATATTTGATATGACATCCTGACAATGAAGAAATGGCAACAACTTGATCTAAGAACAGGTTGTCTTACCTCACCATCATAAGATGAAACCAGAAGACATGTCATCCTTTGATATGTGCAAAAGCTAACTATAGAAGACTGACTGTGACAACCACGACTGGGCAGAACTTATTCTGGGGCCAATAAAAAAAGTCCCTAGTCTAGGCTTTGGCCTATAATCTGTACAACAACCAAGATCTCTAAATCCAGAGATCTGACTGTGACAACTGCAGTTGAGCAGAACTTCTGGAAACATAATGAAAGACTCCATCCTAGGCTTTGACCTAGGATACGTAGGATCAAAAACATAGGAGCTCAAAAACATAGGAGGTAGGGCGTTTGCCTTTCATGCAGAAGGACAGTGGTTCGAATCCTGGCATCCAATATGGTCCCCCGTGCCTGCCCAGGGCGATTTATGAGCGCAGAGCCAGGAGTAATCCCTGAGCAAAGCTTGGTGTGACCCAAAAACCAAAAAATAAAAATAAATGAATTGGCAGCTTTTGATGCTTAAAGGGTTCCTTGCACTTTTTTTAAATGATTGATATTGATAATGTTAATGAGAATGTTTATTGACCTCAACAATCACTTTATAGCAGCAAGAGAGATTTGTGTGCTTGTATCTCAGATATGTTTAATGGACAAGTCCACTTTGTTTTCCTGAAAATAAGCTGAGAGGAATATTCTAAATAGCCAGTATTTTAACTTTGTGATTTTTAAGGTAACAAAAATATTGAAAATATGATTTTACTTTGGTCATATTACTTTTTATTACCTAATTTCTTCATTTCCTCTTTTTGAAATTAATGAGTTAGGAATATCTATAAATATGTAGTTATACTAATAACTAATTCTGCAATTAAATTTTGTTTCAGCAATTAAATTTAGTTTTAGGAAAAAATAGTTTATTTCATCAAGTGTACATACTGGAGTGGTAAATGGTCTAAAACATCAATCTGCTTCAATTCTAGTGCCTCCTCATTAGTCCTTGTATGCCAGGAATACAAAAAAAAAAACAAAAACAAAAACGGGAGAATGTACTGTTATATTAATTCATGTGTTTGAATTTTTCCTTATCAAACATTGTGCCTTGTTTTATGGTGGAATGTGTTAATATTCCAGAAAAGTTGTTACTTTTGTTGTTGTATTTTGTTTTAATTGACAAGGTTGACCGAAAAAGTAAAGTTTTTATTATAACATTAGTATTTGCCTTATTACTTTCTAAACCTTCGCTCATTTGTTAATTGCATATTATCAATGCATGAATGAATATATACACATTACATGTATATTAGAATTTATACTCGGCTGTATGCAGGGATTAAAAGATTAATTAGATTAGAGTTCCTCTGCTTTCATAATCTAAACAGATATATGATGGGTGCTAATGAAGTACTGCTGAGGTCTTTTTGTTAACTAAAATTAATTGTTTTTTTGCACTTAGTACAGAATAAAATACCTATACATAAAAAAATCTTGCTGGTTGCATGTGACAAGTTTTTTATATCTATATATACACGTAACTTAATATTGTAGCCACTAGCAATTTGTAATTTTTAGTCAATTGATATATGACTAGACCAAACAATATGCAAGAATAAAATAAATAATAGATATAATTCAGTACAATAAAAGATAATTTACTGTTCATATGTTTAAACATACTTTATATGTTTAAATGGCACTAGGCTAAAGTTTTAAAGTTAGCTTTGCTGGTTCTTTTTCAATGAGTCAATAGAAATTTGAAGTTAAATATGTCATTTGCTTTTGTGGCTTACATTATATTTCTATTGGATAGTGTGCACCACATAACTGGTATAGATGTTATGCTGTCATTTAAAATTAATAGACTCTTTTTCCTTCTTTAATTTTTCCTTTCCTTTTGTAAATATACCAGTAACGATGTTCTGTTGGGTAGAAGATAGAAAATATAGCAAGGTTATTCAATGGTAAATTCCCAAATGACCCACCAACCAAACTTCTCATTAACAGTAGTTGTTATGCTCTTATGTGATAGCTCCCAGGGTACCAAGTTAGAAAGAAAATGAGACTATATTTTTTATGTGGTAAAGTTTAGGCATTTGGCAATTTTGCGAACTGACTCAAATGGAAATAAATGGCATTTGAATATTAAAAGGAGTTTTAAATATTTGAGAGCCTTTTAAGGCAGGACTTACTCTGAAATTTCTTACTGTCAATAAAAAATGGAATATTATCAGTGGTTTTTTTTTTGGGGGGGGTCACACCCTGTTGGCGTTCAGGGGTTACTCCTGGCTCTGCCCTCAGAAATCGCTCCAGGCAGGCTCGGGGGACCATATGGGATGCCAGGAATCGAACCACCTTCAGTCCTGGGTTGGCCGGCCGCATGCAAGGCAAACGCCCTACCACTATGCTCTCTCTCTGGCCCCATTTACACAGCTTTCGTTTTTTTTTTTTTTGGGGGGGTGGCAAGTATCATTTCTAACTTTATTTTATTTTTTATAATATCTTTATTTAAACACCTTGATTACAAACATGATTGTGGTTAGGTTTCAGTCATGTAAAGAACTCCCCCTTTGGGCCTGAGAGATAGCATAGCGGTAAGGTGTTTACCTTGCACACAAAAGGACTGTGGTTCAAATCCCAGCATCCCATATGGTTCCTTAGGCCTGGTGGGAGCGATTTTTGAGCGAAGAGCCAGGAGTTACCCATGAGCGCTGCCGGGTATGACCCCCCAAAAAAGCCCCCAAAGTACCCCCCCTACACCAGTGCAACATTCCCACCACCAATGTCCCAAATATCCCTCCACCCCCCCCCCACCTGTACTCTAGACAGGCTTTCTACTTCCCTCATTCATCCACATGGTTATGATAGTTCTTAGTGTAGTTATTTCTGTAACTGCACTCACCACTCTTTGTGGTGAGCTTCATGAAGTGAGCTGGAACTTCCAACCCTCCTCTCTTTGTCTCTGAGGATTGTTGCAAAAATGTCTTTAATTTTACTTAAAATCCATAGATGAGTGAGACTATTCTGCGTCTATCTCTCTCCCTCTGACTTATTTCACTCAGCACAATAGATTTCATGTACATCCATGTATAGGAAAATTTCATGACATCATCTCTCTTGATGGCTGTATAATATTCCATTGTGTATATGTACCACAGTTTCTTTAGCCATTCATCTGTTGAAGGGCATCTTGGTTGTTTCCAGAGTCTGACTATTGTAAATAGTGCTACAATGAATATAGGTGCAAGGAAGGGATTTTTGTATTGTATTTTTGTGTTTCTAGGGTATATCCCTAGGAGTGGTATAGCTGAATTGAATGGTAGCTCAATCTCCAGTTTTGGGGGGAATCTCCATATCACTTTCCATAAAGGTTGGACTAGACGACATTCCTACCAGCAGTGGGTAAGAGTTCCTTTCTCTCTAAATCCCTGCCAGCACTGTTCTCATTCTTTGTGATGTGTGCCAATCTCTGTGGTGTGAGATGGTATCTCATAGTTGTTTTGATTTGCATCTCCCTGATGATTAGTGATGTGGAGCATTTTTTCATGTGCCTTTTGGCCATTGTATTTCTTTTTTTTATCAAAGTGTTTATCCATTTCTTCTCCCCATTTTTTGATGGGATTGGATGTTTTTTTTCTTTTAAAATTTTCTTGTAAAATTCTGTCAGTGCCTTGTATATTTTGAATATTAGCCCCTTATCTGATAGGTATCGTGTGAATAGTTTCTCCCACTCGGTGGCTGGTTCTTGTATCCTGGGCACTATTTCTTTTGAGGTGCAGAAGCTTCTCAGGTTAATGTATTCCCATCTGTTTATCTCTGCTTCCACTTGTTTGGAGAGTGCAATTTCCTCCTTGAAGATGCCTGTAGTCTCAGAGTGATGGAGTGTTTTACCTATGTATTATTCTATATACCTTATGGTATCAAGTCTGATATCAGGGTCTTTAATTCATTTGGATTTTACCTTCGTGCATGATGTTCCCTTTTTAGCAAGTGGCTAACCAGTTCTGCCAACACCACTTAGTGTTTCTTTCTCCTTTGTCAAAAATTAGATGATTGTATGTCTGGGGAACATTCTCTGAGTACTCAAGCCTATTCCACTGATCTGAGGGTCTGTCTTTATTCCAATACCATGCTGTTTTGATAACTATTGCTTTGTAATACATTTTAAAGTTCGGGAAAGTAATGCCTCCTATATTCCTTTTCCCTGGGAGTGCTTTAGCTATTCTAGGGTGTTTATTGTTCCAAATGAATTTCAGAAGTTTTTGATCCACTTCTTTGAAGAATGTCATGGGTAACTTTAGAGGGATCACATCAAATCTGTATAATGCTTTGGGGAGTATTGCCATTTTAATGATGTTAATCCTGCCAATCCATGAGCAGGGTATGTGTTTCCATTTTTGTGTATCCTCTCTTATTTCTTGGAGCAGGACTTTATAATTTTCTTTGTGTAGGTTCTTCATGTCTTTGTTCAAGTTGACTCCAAGATATTTGAGTTTGTGTGGTACTAATATGAATGGGATTGCTTTCTTAAAGTCCATCTTTTCCCTATGATTATTGGTGTTTAAAAAGACCATTGATTTCTATGTGTTAATTTTGTAACCTGCCACCTTGCTATATGAGTCTATTGTTTCTAGAAACTTTTTGGTAGGGTCTTTAGGGTTTTCTAAGCATAGTATCCTGTCATCTGCAAACAGTGATAGCTTTACTTCTTCCCTTTCTATCTGTATTCCCTTGATATCTTTTTCTTGCTTAATTGCTATAGCAAGTACTTCCAGTACTATGTTGAAGAGGACTGGTGAGAGAGGACAGCCTTATCTTGTACCTGAATTTAGAGCGAGGCTTTTAGTTTTTCTCCATTGAGGATAATATTTACCATTGGCTTGTGGTAGATGCCCTTAACTATATTAAGAAAGGTTCCTTTCATTCCTATCTTGCTGAGAGTTTTGATCAATAATGGGTGTTGGACTTTATCAAATGCTTTCTCTGCGTCTATTAATATGATCATGTGATTTTTATTTTTCTTGTTGTTGATGTTCTGTATTATGTTGATAGATTTATTGATGTTAAACCATCCTTGCATTTTTGGGATGAAACCTACTTGATCGTAGTGAATGATCTTCTTGATGAGGCATTGGATCCTATTTGCCAGGATTTTGTTGAGGATCTTTGCATCTGTGTCCATCAGGGATATTGGTCTGTAATTTCTTTCTTGGCATAATCTGTGTGGTTTGGGTATCAAGATGATGTTGGCTTCATAAAAATTGTTTGGGAGTGTTCCGATTTATCAATGTCATGAAAGAGCCTGGTTAGGATTGGTAGTAGTTTCTCTTGAAAAGTTTGAAAGAATTCATTAGTAAATCAATCTTGGCCTGGGCTTTTCTTTTTAGGCAGAAATTTGATGATGGTTTTAATTTCCTCAATGGTGATGGGGGTGTTTAGATATGCTACATCTTCCTTGCTTAACTGTGGAAGGTTATAAGAGTCAAAGAATTTATCCATTTCTTCCAAGTTCTCATGTTTAGTAGCATAGAGCTTCTCAAAGTAGTCTCTGATTACTATTCGGATTTCTGCAATATCTGTCGTGACCTCCTCTTTTCATTTATAATACAGGTTATCAGGTGTTTTCCTCTCTCTTTGTGAGTTTTGCCAATGGTCTATCAATCTTGTTTTTTTTTTTTTTAAAAAAAAAAAACAACTTCTGCTTTTGTTGATCTTTCGGCTTGTTTTTTTGGGTTTCTACTTCATTGATTTCTGCTCTCAGCTATGTTATTTCCTTCTGTCTTCCTATTTTTGGTTCCTTTTGTTGATCATTTTCTAATTTTATGAGCTGTGTCATTAAACTGTTGAGGTATCCCCTTCTTCTTTCATGATGTGTGCTTGTGCAAAGCTATAAATTTTCCTCTCAGTACTGCTTTTTCTGTGTCCCATAGATTCTGATAGTTTGTGTCTTCATTGTCATTTGTTTCCAGGAAAGTTTTGATTTCCTCTTTGTTTTCATCTCGGACCAACTGGTTGTTCAGTAGCAGGCTGTTTAATTTCCAGTTGTTAAAGTTTTTCTTCTGTGTCGCTTTGTAGTTCAGATCTAATTTCAGAGTCTTGTGGTCAGCAAAGGTAGCTTGCAAATTTCTATCCTCTTGATATTATGGAGGTATGTTTTATGTGCCAGCATGTGGTCTATCCTGGATAATTACCCATGTACATTGAAGAAGAATATGTATCCATGTTTTTGGGGATGGAGTGTCCATCCCCAATCCACATTTTTTTGGATTTTCAGTTGTTTCATGAGATTGTTTCTATATCTGATGAATTTTATGTATGTATGATTTTTTAAGCCACCCCTTGTGACACTCAGGTTATTTCTGCCTTTGCACTCAGGAATTATTCCTGGGAGACTCAAGGGACCATACGGGATGCCATGGATCGAACTTGGGTCAGCCACATGCAAGGCAAATATCCTACCCACTGTGCTGTCTCTCTGGGCCCATGTGAATTTTATTTTTAAGTTAAAAAGTAACTTGAAAAACCATAGTAGTTTAGTTTCTTATATTACATAGGGACCAATTAGGGTAGTTTGTCTTGTATCTCTACTGGGTTATTGTTCTTTAAAAATTTTAAACAGAATAATTTATTGATTGACCATTAAAGTTTTTATGACCCTTTATAACAATATGTCACAAACTGTATCCTATTTATTCTGTGACTCTTAAGATTTTGTGGGGAGGATGATAAAACAAGGGGAAATTAGAATAATTTGCATTTTGTTAGTTTTTTTCCTTTGATTCAGTAAGCTGATTTTATTTTTATAAGCCATCTACTCTGTTCTATTCTCAACTACATGCAGGAATTTTTATTCTCTAATTTCCTTTTAAAAAGCTTCGGTAACTTCATCTGCTAAGTAGAAAGTTTAGTTTGATTTCTATGGTAATAAAATACTACCATTATAGGCCAGAAGATAATTTTGAAGATGAATGTTTTCTGTATTCTGCTGGTTTTACCTATTGCTTTATCATGCTTAAGAATAATTGTTGCAATATTGTAAACCACAGTGCCTAAAAGGGGCAAAAAAAGAAAGGAAATGAGATTGTGTAGGAAAGTGAAGAGAGAAGAAAAATGTCTGCCTCAGAGACAAATAGTGGGGGAGTGTGGAAGGGAAACTTGGGACATTGGCAGGAAATGTGCACTGGTTAGGGGTATTATACATTTTATGACTGAAACTCAATCATGAATACTTTTATATTTGTGGAAAAAAATAACTATTATGAATTACCTTGTAATTGCCATATTTAAATAAATTAAACAAGAATAATTGTTGCTATTGGGGCCAAAGCGGTGGCACAGCGGTAGGGTGCTTGTCTTGCACGTGGCTGATCTAGGACGGAGTGCAATTTGGTATCTCTGTATCCCATATGGTTCCCCAAGCAAGGAGTGATTTCTGAATGCATAGCCAGGAGTAACCCCTGAGCATCACTGGGTGTGGCCCCAAAACAAAAATAAAATAAAAAAGACTAATTGTTGCTATTGATTATGTAGACCTCAGCTTGCCTTTCTGTGAATTTACAAAAAGAAAGAGATGCTTTCTATGTTGGTGTGATTTTCACCAGGACATATGACTTAATCAGTGGTAGGGCTCTGGACTGTATGCCCCCACCCATCTTCTTGAAGAGGGGTGTTTATATGGTATTAAAACAGCACAGCTGAGTTCTTTTACTGTTTTTTTTTTAATTTTTTTGGCCACACCCAGCTGCACTCAGGGGTTACTCTTGGCTCTGTGCTCAGAAATTCCTCATGGCTTGGGGGTCAGATGGGATACTGGGGATCAAACCTGAGTTCATCCTGGGTCATCCACGTGCAAGGCAAATGTCCTATCGCTGTGCTACCACAGCCCATCTTTTACTTTTTTCTAAATTGAATTTGGGGCTGGGGAATTGAGGTAAGCTCACCTTTGCTCAGGGCTTCCTCCCGACTCTATGTTCTGGGGACCATATGTAGTTTGGGGATCAAAGCTGGGTTGGCTATGACCAAACATCCAATTCAATTATTAAAATGAAATAGCAATATTTTTATAATTAGTTACAACTTTTATTTCACAGATGGGGAAACAAAATCTGAGGAGCACATATCAGTAACATACACAGTGATGCAGAACTAGCTAATGACAGAGTAGAAG
This sequence comes from Suncus etruscus, assembly GCF_024139225.1. Lineage (NCBI taxonomy): Eukaryota > Metazoa > Chordata > Mammalia > Eulipotyphla > Soricidae > Suncus > Suncus etruscus. The sequence goes on from NC_064848.1 coordinate 102,204,624, forward strand.
TCACACTGACATTGCTGAAAATCTCTACATTTAACTACTATTCATGATTTTCATATAGTATTGTGGCCAGATGTTAAGAGAGGTAGAAAAAGGTTATAATTTTGAGTTGGATGGTTTTCTAAATTATGGACTGTAATGAGATTAGTTGAAAGGCATGTAATTCTTCATGCTTTTTGTTTGTTTGATAACTGTAAAGCATTTTCACATTTTTAAGTTTCTCTCCTTTTAGTTTTTAGGTCACACCTTATCTTGCTCTGGGCTTACTCCTGGCTCTGTGCTCAGGGATTATTTCTGGTAGGGTTCAAGGGACCATATGCAGTGCTAGGATAGAATTAGAGTCTTCTGAGTAGAAGACAAGCACCCTACTCTCAGTACTATTTCTCCAGCCTTAATTTTTTTTATTCTTAAACTGTGTTAGCACCTATTAATTGTGTGGTATTATCTATAGAAAAGTAATAAAAACACTAACATAGCAGGATTCTTCTTTGTTCTATTTTAAAATTGATCTCTCCTGTAATTTCTTAAATATAAGAGAAGCTTCTAAGAATTAAAATTAAAGTTCTAGGGCTGAAGAAATAGTACAACAGTGAGAGTCTTGCCTTGCATGTGGCTAAACTAGGTTTGATCTTTGGCACCCCATATGGTATTTTCAGAACCAGGAGTAAGTAAGCTCTGAGCATAGTTGGGTAAAAAAGTTCTTGGTGACTTTCCATAGAAATGTAATACAAACGTCTAGTAATATGTTGTTTAGCTTTTTAGTGTGAGAATATAACTAGCCTTTTTTTTTTGCTTTTATGTTCATACCAATAAAGGTGGCAGTTGTAGACAATAATCCTGATAGTATGTGTCTATGGGCTTTGCTATATATCATTTCTGTTTATAACTGTATGATTCCCAATTTTTAATTCAAAAAATGGAAAAATAATAGTGTTAGTGGGAATTATTAAAAAATTTGCTTTTAGCACTCCTCTACATAGGCCATATTTGTCTCTAAAATATGTATTTACTATTAGTTGTAAATTTCATTGTAGAATTTGGGGATAATCTTAGGCATAGATTTTATGTCTGAATCTAGAAAAAACATTATTGGAGCCATGAAATGTTTTGAGTTTGGGCTTTTTTTTAAATTGTAAATTGGTTTGCTGGAAAGAAGTGCAAGAGTAATGTTTATATGGAGTTTTATACACTAAGATTTTAAAGGATGTTCATTAAAGCTTTTCTAGGTTTATTGGAGAAAGCAAAAGAGCTAATAAACCTGTACAAAGTACCTTATTCTAGTGTGGTGATTGTTAATAGGATGCCTTAAGAATGAATTTATAAAACACTTTGTGTGCATACTTCATATGTATTTGATTGCTTGACAACCAGCTTAAGCCCTTTTAAGGCAAGAAGCAAGATTGGAGAATAGGTCTAGGAACACCAGTCTCTTTTGCTCCCTTTTCTTATAGAAATATATTTTTGTTTTCTTGGTCTATTGAGTTAGTTTTACAATTGACTATAATATTGCCATCCATATATGACCTTTCTTTATCCTAAAATATGGAGGCAGTCACCTGATTGTAAAATTATTTTTAGACACCTCTGGTATTCACAGTGCCTTCTGATCTGTCTTCACATGACTATGACTTTTTCTAGCATTTTTTTTTTATGATTTCTTTTTATACTCTATTCCCAAGCCAAATATACCCCTTACAATTACAACAGCATATTCCACAATTTGTTGCCTAGTGCTTTTCTCCATCACATACATTCTATTGAATTTCTTTGTGCACTCCGCATTCCATATTTCTCTCTGAGTTAAATGCTATCTTGTAGGGTCTTTATTTCCTCCATGGAACCTTCCAAAAATCTTCTTGACAGAGGTCAATATTTTCTCTTCTTAATAGTTAATTTATATAATTTTTCAGTAATAATAATTTGTCTTGCATGCTATTTAAATGAAGATAATAAATGCTCATGTATTACAATGGTTTTTTCTCACATAATAATGAAAAGTATTGGAGTGCTGATATTTTTTGCATTCACAGATCTGTTAATTCAGAGATATTCTTTTCTTCCAAGTATCCTAAATTCAGTGAATTTGTGTGTTGTTTTTTGCTAATTCATTTGCTCTTCCGTAGCTTACTCATGCTTCTGTAATTACTTAGAGGAAGTTTGCAAAGATAGTTCACATTCATTGTTTACATTTTGTTCCAAGATTAACTTTGAGACATTTTGTCTCTTTCCTAAGAAAAGCCCATTCTGATATGACCCTATTATAATAATAATAATCAAAATGAGAATATTTTTAATGACACTTTATATCTACTCTATAGTTCTTATTTTAGATTTCATCAGATAATTATGTAAACAACTATTTGCATTTCAACATATAGTCATGAATTTCAGGAAATCCATGAATATATATTGCAGTTGGTAATTATTCCAGTTTGAAGTTGATCACTAGTTCTTTCTTGATCCTGACATTTCTGAAAATAACTTTTTAATAGAACATCCTTTAAATTAGATTGATAAAGTTATTCTCCTTGATTAAATTGAAGTTATATGATATTGATGCAGATAGCACATGTAATAATTTCCCAGCATATCATATCAGAAGGTATCTGGTAGAAATTTTTCACAATATCAGTGATTAACTTTGCTCATTATGCCTATTAGAACCTTATAATTAAGATACATTATTTTTTCCTTTGTGATCAATGAATACTTTTTTTTTTTTTTTTTGGTTTTGGGCCACACCGGTGACGCTCAGGGGTTACTCCTGGTTATAGGCTCAGAAGTCACTCCTGGCTTGGGGGACCATATGGGACTCGGGGGGATCGAACCGCGTCCGTCCTAGGTTAGCGTTGGCAAGGCAGACACCTTAGCTGGCAAGGCAGACACCTTACCTCTAGCGCCACTGCGCAGGCCACATCAATAAGTAATTTTAAGGAATTCATTAAACTACATAAATATTTTAGTCCTTTTCAAACTTTTCTTCACAAATTTTATCAAACATTGATGCTCATCTAACTTCTTTAGTACCTATATAGATCCTAGTTACTATTCCATTAAAAAAGACTTTATTTCATTGCAAACAGCTAAATTCTGATTTCACTCAATGGGTTTATTATTTTGATACACAAATTAGGAGATGGCATAGATCCAGCTAATAAAAGATCCTTTAAGCCAATCTCTATGTAACTTTTTATGGTTTCACTTATTATTTATCTCCTTCCTTACTTTCTGGGACAAGATATTATAGATGTATTTTTATTCATAAAATAACTTTTTATGTTTTATAATTTTAATTATTCCCCTTTCCTAAGTTCCCTGATTGCTTAATAGAGGATGGAATTTAAAGTGTGATCTGGGAACCCATCGTGTTTGTTCTATTGGTTGCCAGTTTTTCCCTAGATCAGGGGTCCTCAACCTTTTTTTTTTTTTTTGGTTTTTGGGCCACACCCGTTTGATGCTCAGGGGTTACTCCTGGCTATGTGCTCAGAAATCGCCCCTGGCTTGGGGGGACCATATGGGACGCCGGGGGATCGAACCGTGGTCCTTCCTTGGCTAGCGCTTGCGAGGCAGACACCTTACCTCCAGCGCCACCTACCCGGCCCCGGTCCTCAACCTTTTAAAACAGTGGCCAGATCACTGTACCTCAGACCATTAGAAAGCCAGACTATAATTTAAAAAAAAAAAATGAACAAATTCCTATGCACAGCGCACATACCTTATTTTGAATGAAAATGAAACAGGAAAAAATACAATATTTAAAATGAATAACAAATAAAGTTAAATTAACAAACTTACCAGTATTTCAATGGGGGCCCGGAGAGATAGCACAGCGGCGTTTGTCTTGCAAGCAGCCGATCCAGGACCAAAGGTGGTTGGTTCGAATCCTGGTGTCCCATATGGTCCCCCGTGCCTGCCAGGAGCTATTTCTGAGCAGACAGCCAGGAGTAACCCCTGAGCACTGCCGGGGGTGGCCCCAAAACCAAAAAAACCAGTATTTCAATGGGAACTGTAGGCCTGCTTTAGAAGGGCTATAGTTTGAAGATGCTGTTTGAGACTGAAAGGAGGTGACCAGAGACAGCAAAGAAGGGGAGGTATAGAATGTGGCATGAATCCCACACATGTACACTGTGGGCTGGTCCTGTAAGAGGCCACTAAGCAGTACAGGCCTTAGTGACAAAAATATTGGCAGACCGGATAAATGTTCTCAGCTGGCCACATTTGGCTCATGGGCCGTCATTGGGGACCCCTGCCCTTGATATTTTTTGGGGCCACACACCTGGGGTGCTCACGGGTTATTCCTGACTCTGCTCAGAAATCACTCATAGCAGACTCTGGACCTACCATATAGGATGCCAGTGACTGAACCTGGGTCAGAGCATGAAAGGCACCCACTGTGCTATCATTCTAGACCCCCTAGTTCTTCTTGATATAGATAGAAGATGTTTGCCTATATGTATGTATAAAGATGAATGTACATGTATACATATATCATAATTTCTGTTTATTTTAATATTAAAAGCTGAAAATTGGTAACTTCAGTTACACTTGGTTGATATTTATGTCTTTGTCCTTTCTATATTTGCAGCACCCTTCAATAGTGAAAAACTTGGTTTCAATTGTAGTCATTTGTTCAAGTATACAATATACTGAAAATAGTTTAAAATTTTCTACCCCACACTATCAAGAAAGGCAAACCTTTCTTGACTACTGCTCAAAACTTGTTTACTTCTTTGGAGTAGAATGTATATACACTTAACTGCACCAATCATAAGCATGCATTTTGAGTTTTGACAAATGCATGTAATTTTGTGAAATATAACTATCAAGGCAGAATATTTTCATCTTTTAAAATGGTCTTTTAAACTTTCTAGTTGCTCTTCTCACAAATCCTCCTACCAGGAAATAGCATTGTTCCCATTCTTTAAGGGTAATTTAGTATTGCCATTTTTCGTAATTTATATAACTGGAATTATAAGTATATGTGGCTTCATTCATTTGTTGTCATTTTTGAGATATACCAACATTCTTACCTATCCATCAATAGTGTTCTTCCTTTTATTGCTGATTTGTAGATCTTTATATATTCTAAATGTGAAATATTTGCCAAAAGTATGTGCCCTGTGCATTTATTTTTTATTGTTTATTTAATGTTATTATCTCTTGTTAGTCAGATATTTTATTTTTAGTTTTTTTTTTTGAGGGGAATTTGGAGACCACATCCAGTGGTTTCAAAGGCTTGCTTCCAGAGATACTTGGGGTACCTTTAAGTGTCAGGGATAGGACCCAGATCTTCATACAAACTAGGCATGCAAATTATGCTCTCAGCTTGTTGATCTAGCTCTTTGACCTAATTGGAAATTTATTTAAATTTTTTAATGTGAGGCAATTTTATTTTTTATGTTTTAATATGAATATTAATAATTTTTCTGTAAAATTTTCAGGTGGAACTATTTATTTATTTTTTAAATTTAATCACAGTGAAATTACAAAGTTATTTATGATTGGATTTTAGGTATATTATGTTTTAACAGGGGTCCCTTGACTAGTGTCCACTTCCTTCTACCAAAATCCTGTCCCCACTTTCTTCCGACCCACCAATCTGCCTCCATGAAACGTGCTTTATTTTGGTATAAGTTTTTGCAACGTGGTTTATAGTACTATTGTTGATAGGGTTTCAAAAATAACATTTGATCATCTTTCAGCACCACCTTTTCCAGGTTGATTGTTTCTCTCCCTGTCTTATCCCCCAGTCCTTCAAGTAGCATATTTCCTACTGAATACCAGTTCTCATGTATTTTATTTCCATTGCCTTTGGGTTGTTGTTACTCCTAAGTGAACATTTTAGTAGTTTAATCCATCTTTTTTTCTTCTTTGGTATTTATGGAAATCTTTACCTACCCTTTGTCATGAAGATAATCTATGTTTTCATATGGGTTATGGAAATAGGATATAAGATTTATTCTTCTGTCTGGTCATTCTGCTGTTGTCACAAAATTGGTTGAAAATACTCTTTATTTTTCTCTATTAAATTAGTTTAGCACCATTTGGAAAATCAGTTGTTCATGTAAGTATGAGTTCCTTGAACACTTTTAGTTGTAATCATGGCTGTGATTTTCATTGAGTGCTAAATTTAAACAGTCATAAAAATAATTTACTCATTTTTTACCTGGCAGTAAGTTTGTTGTGGTTTAATTATTTTCTTCTTCAAATACCAGGATAAATTAAGTTAAGTTTTAAATTAAAAATTTAAAAATAAATAAATTTTGTTTAAATTAAGTTTTTTTTTTTTTTTTTGTACCAGGGACTAGCCTATGTATTATATGTTTCTCTTAACATGGCTTTTCAAATATAGAAAACTTCCTGAGTAGTTTCATTATCACCCTATTTGGAAATAGGAACTTAAATAATATAGCATATTAGGTTTTTAATTTTTTCTCAAAGCATTATATGCTATGATGCTGTTAGGAGTATAATAAAGGTCACTAGTCTGCTTTTCTTCCCCCTTCTTTCCCCAGTTTTTAAGATTTTTTTTTGCTTCATCAATTCAGACTATAGTATGGAGCTTCTTTTATAAGCTGCCTTATTGTGACCCATAGGATAAATGATAATTGGCTTTTTCGCGATTGCATTTCTTAAGCCTTTGATAACATTTTTGAGCATAGACACTGCTGAAATTTGCAATAATGGGTTCCTGCACTCAACCCATAAAATATGCGAACACATATGCTTGTACATTTCCCCTACTCTTTGGGTGAAATTAGGAAGCTGCCTTGGAGATCTCATTATTAGGAGCTCGAGGCTACTGTAGAGAGGCATCATAGCTCTACTTCATACTGTTCATTTTTCCAAGATTGGCAATTTTCATTTTTAATCTATTTATCTTTTGGAGGAAATTATTCAAAATTTCCTCCTTTTTTCCTCTCTGATTTTTGACCTTTAGTGCCTGGTGAACAATAAAGCCTTTAGGGCTTTTTGTCCAAACAATATGCCCCATAGCTTTCATAATAAGAATCTGTAATTAGGTGTTCCAATGATGGCGTGCCTCCAGGAGCCATCAGCATGCAACCTTGACTGTGTTGGAGAAAATGTGTTGGTGACTGTTGCTATCTCTAATCCACTGCAGCTGAGCAAGAATAATGGCTGATGACAAGGCAGGCAGGCTCAAGGCTCTCAGGAAGAGTTGTTTTCTACAGTCTTGTGTACAGCGGCCTGTCAAAGATGCTTAGTTTGTGGTGGGGGTGCCATATAGCTGACAAGGCAACAGCATTATGTTGAGAATGCAGACATGTATTGAATTTATATTAGTTGCTTTTGTAAGGCAAAGTGCAAATACATAATGAAATAAGTAACGTGTATAGAAACATTGATTTTTGTTTCATACTGAGGCACAGGGGGCCAAGCTTGTTTTATGGTGTTCAAATAGGGGCTGATCTTTAGCCTGCAGCTCCTTTCCATTTGTTTCAGAAACAAGCCCATTCTGTCTTTGTTGTTCCTACCCACCCAGGAAAGAGGGGCATCTGTTGTCAGATCCATTATTTATCTGCTAGAAACAGTTTTACTTAATTATCTACACTGCTGCTGGAGGCCTGGCCGGGTTCTCTCCCATTTCAGAAGATAATAGGCCTGGATATTGTTCATATGTTTTAATTAGTGAGCTCCTGACATGGCTAGCACCTCACCACACTCAACTCTTCTGATGGCTTTGTAGATAGGAATCACCACAGTCAAAAGAGAGAGAGGCTTGGAAACACATACACATTTTTTGAACCATGCTTGTCTCCTACAGCTGCTGAGCCAAGCACATCATTTTCTCAGCACCATCATTCCATCTGTCCTAGCCAAAGAGGCAGAGGTTGCTTCTTCACTCACTTCATTTGGTTTCTTTCTATTGTCCCTTTTCCAGCTTGGGGAGAAAAGCAGTTCTTTTGGAGAGAATGCTTATGTCCTGCCTCCTCTTCACAGTCTCTGTTCCTTCATGTTAGATCAAAGCATTTGAACCATAGTGAACATTTAAGGAACTTCTGAGCTCTAACGTTTGAATCCTTAGGTTCTGGAGTTTTATTGAGGTTCTGGAATTTTAGAAACCATAACATCAGAAATCTAGGATCCAAAAAAAAATAGGGTCATTTGTCTGGTCAGTCCCCTGCTTGTTTGTGGCCTTGGGGAATGGGTAGGTATCTCACCCCTGATCTTTCCTTTGTAAAAATTTAAGGCAGAGTTGTCTACCATCAATCTCTCTACTTCCTTATCTTTTGAAAATAAACAAGGTGTCATTACTTTCTGGGCAAATATTATGCGACTTTAGTTTTCTGAATGTTTTTATTATTCTAGATTTGTTTGAGTGTAGGGACTCCTGAGGTAGCATGGGGTGATAGTTGCCATTTAGGTGTAAGGCCTTGAGTTTCCCCCTCAGTACTACATTAAGTCTCAGATAAGCTTCATAGACTCCTCAGTACTTCTTAGGTATCCTTGGTGAGCTCAGGTACCACTGGGGCAGGTAGCATCACATGGGCAGAGCATCACCAGGTCAGAGCATTGGCCCATTTAGCCTAGTAGTGTATTACCAGGCATGGCTTCAGTCGTTCTGAGCACAACTAAAGTGACTACTTAGTCCCTCAAAATACTTGCATACAAATAGTACAATTTCTTTGAGGAACAAAAAGCTGGCATGAGAGATTTGGTGACTATCCCCACCATTGTCACCCTCCTCATACATGCTAGGCAGAAAGTAAAATCCCACTACTGATAGCAGAGGTATCATGGTGATTTACAACTAGAGATGCTCTTTCTGAGTCTTCTTTGCCCTGAGGTGGGTGAACAGTTCAGAGCCCAAGAAGTTCTTTCCTCCTATTTGATTTTCAGCCCAGAGGTACTTGGCTTGGTAGTGCTTGGGCACATGCTTTGGTGCAGTGTTCAGGGGCCACATGGACCTTGTCTAACAGTGATTGAAGGTATAGAAGAGAAGCAGCTCTGTGTTGCTGAGGCTCAAACTTAGCAATGATAATCTGCACATGTGTGAATCTGCCACCACTTGAACTCTCTCTGGCTTCCTTTTCTTACATTATAGATGAGTGAAATACATTGTGTTACCAGTTTCAGAAAACAGGAACTGCTGAGAGTAGTCATGTAGAACTTTTCTGACCCTGTGCTCCTTCTTGCTCAGGACTTCAGCATTCAGAAAATAGTTGTGAGGGAGTGAGAGGCAGCAGGCTTGGAGGGATCTCCTAGAGATATACTCCATCTGGTGTTGAGATGCCTGATGAGTGTATTCTGTTGACAGAAGGTAGGGTTAGAGGAGGTACAAGAACTTCCATCTCAGCATCTGTGTGCTTGGGTGGTAGAAACCTTCAGTATTTAGCATTCAGAAAGGGGAGCAGACCATATCAATGGCAACAATTAATTTGTCATTGGCATTATATCAAAAAGCAGCTGTGGCCAAGAGAATGGGCATGGTCCCTGCATAAGCCATCTCTACCCTTCAGCCAATTCCATTCTACTTGAAGTCCTCAGTAAAGCTAATGATGGAGCAGGCGCTGAGTGAGCACCTCTCCTTTTATTTTATTTTATTTTATTTTATTTTTTTTTGGTTTTTGGGCCACACCCGGCGGTGCTCAGGGGTTACTCCTGGCTGTCTGCTCAGAAATAGCTCCTGGCAGGCACGGGGGACCATATGGGACACCGGGATTCGAACCAATCACCTTTGGTCCTGGATCGGCTGCTTGCAAGGCAAACGCCGCTGTGCTATCTCTCCGGGCCAGCACCTCTCCTTTTAAATGAAAATTCATAACTCTGTATAAGCATAACAAAGAATGGACACGATTTGAGCAAGATAGACTAATTTCTAAACTAGAAGTGATTAGAAATATTATTGGATTGAATCGAGAATCTTTCATTGAAAAATGAAAAAAATATGAATGGAATCCTTGGCTTTAGGATTGAAAAAAGGGAAAAACCCAGAACACTGGGGTGAGACTTTTTAGCCACATTAAAGGATAGACCAGCATTGATTTGAAACTCCTGTATCACAGTTTATTGCATTTAGTTCAGATGTGCCTAGAAAATAAAGCTGTTTCATTTTTCATAACAGAGTCTCCTCAATCTGTCTAGCAACATATCTATCCCTCTGGGACTTCAACTTAACTGAGGAAACTTTCAATTAAAGGAACATACCAGTCTTGCCATACTTCCACATACCTCTTCTTAATATTTGATTTGGAAGCCTGATAGAATGACTTTCTACTTATTCCAGTTTGATCAAGATTTCCTTCTATCATTTTTGGGTAGAATGTTTTCCAGGGAACCTAAGTTAGGAAAGAAAACAATATTCTGTCTGTCCCACATTAGGCCAGTTAATCCTCTTCCTGTTTTGAGCTAAATTATTTTCATATATAAATGAAGAATTTTCGAGCACAGCTAGTAAGTGACAGCACTGAGATTTAAATTCCTCACTTCATGTTGCTGCAGCCTGTCCTCTCCAGAATGAGCAGTTTTTCCAGGTCAGCACTTTTTACAGTGCACACCCATTTTGTCAGAAATTCAGCAGCACAGTTGCTTTCTGATATGGGTCACTGGATGATATTTTGTTTTCTTGATTGAAAATATCAAAACGATAGCACTTTCTGACATTTTTAATTAGTCAAGCTGAAGCTTGTGATGTGCAGCCAGAGAATGAGTGGGTTCATTTCCTAGTGTATATTCTGTACAATATTTGCAGTGTGTTTGGCATTTGTTTAGGTTAATGGGAAAGGCAGAGCAATGACAACACTGCAGCAAAATAAATGGCTATCTCAGAACTCCCAGCACATCATGGACACTGCAGATCTGATGTTGACATGGCCGATGAATGAGTCCAGGCTTCTGCTCTCCTATACTTCCTCTGGCGCCTCTGATGTGAATCGTTTTAACAAGATATCCCTTTGTTTACTGGAAAAGGGGTTCACTAGTTTTATATCCTGGCTTTGGACAGCCATCCTTCAAGGTTGCAAAGATAAACTCTTTCCAAATAGGCATTTTATTAAATTTGCAATTACCATAAAAAGCCACTTTCACCTCTTAGCCACTTTTACAATCGTCTTTTATCCAGCATTAAAACAACTAAAAAAAAACCCAACACACACACACACACACACACACACACACACACACACACACACACACACACACCCCAGTCCTAAGAAAGACTAACCTTTGCTGATAAGTGTCAAACACACACACACCAGTCCTACACACACACACACACACACACCTCAGTCCTACACACACATACCATAAGTGTCAAACACACACACACACCCCAGTCCTAAGAAAGACTAACCTTTGCTGATAAGTGTCAAACACACACACACCAGTCCTACACACACACACACACACCTCAGTCCTACACACACATACCATAAGTGTCAAACACACACACACACACACCAGTCCTAAGAAAGACTAACCTTTGCTGATAAGTGTCAAACACACACACGCCCAAGTCCTACACACACACACACACACACACTCACACCATAAGTGTCAAACACACATACACACCCCAGTCACACACACACACACACACGTCCTAAAAGAAAGACTAACCTTTGCTGATAAGTGTCAACTAGGACGATTTCACAAGGGGTGATGTGATGACTTGCAGGGATGGTTGTCAGAGGCCACATTTGGCTTTCAGTAGTTCATGCAGCATTTTGCTTTGCATATGGACGGTAATGTGTTTCCCATAAGGTTAATCTGGCGCTCAGGGAAGTGTTTCTCAGCCAAATGCCGGAAGATCCATATGGCACTATTTTTATTCTTACAACATCTTTCCTAGGTGTTGACCTTGAGGCTTAAAATTGGTCTGTTCTGAAAACAGACGAAATATAAATGAGAATCATATGTGCTTGAATCTTTGTTATGAAAAAAGCAAAGTGTTTTTATTGGAACTTTTACGCCATCAAATTATTCTTAACCACAGGAGTTCATATGGATGAATAGAATAGAATAGAATCTGTTCAGTGCAACATAGAGTTAGTCTCTTAAAACAGTTGAAAGAAATATAATGCTAAAACTGTTCTGGATGTTGCTTGTCGCAGAAAGAGGTAGTTGCTGTTCCCCTGATGAGCTTTAGCTGGGAGCTTTAGTAGGTAGGTGTTGATAAAGGTGGGTGAGCTATCTCCAGAAGCTTTTGCATAATTCTAATGAGCAGAGCAATAGGAGAGGCAGAAAACATGAGTGTGGAAACTGACCTAGTTTTCTATGTAAGCTCTTAATTTCAAAACACATCTTTACTCTGTGTTTTATATACTCAATTGATTTTTTAGAGTTAAATAATCGAAGAGTTAATTGATAGACTGTATCATTTACTAAGATTAGTTGAGTTGCCGTAGAAGGTTTACTGATAGGAGCATAACTATTTCCTTTTGTTGGGGTATTTCTTTGTTTCTGTAGCAGAATAAACTCTTGGTACAGGTATTTAAAAATCTTATTAAATAATTAAAATTATTATTAAAAAATTAAAATACTGACAATGTATAAATCAAAGAGGATTCTCTGTTGAATATTCTTAAGGGCAGCTTTAGGATATTTCAGGAAAAGATCTTAGTGTTAAATAAGGGGCTTTGCCATGTTTTATAATGACTGGGTAATGTATTAGATACTTAGTTCTGTTTCTATCCATAACTTATTGTTATGGATAAAAGCAAAAGAAGGAAAATGATGAGTAGAAATGAAGCCAACTTGGTACTTTTTTTGTTTTTGTTTTTGGAAATGACACTGAAGTATTAGCAACGTTTCAGAACAGGAAATCAAACTACAATATCTCCACAATTCTTCATTTTATTTAACTGTATCAATAGTTTTATGATTCTGTTGCTTATGCAGCAAAAGACCTTCCTAGTCATTAATGCTTATTTATATTTGCAGTTGTCAGAGCACTTTAAAATCATATAGCTCACAAGTAAAAGAGCTTGCACGTAAATAGATTTACTTGTGGCTGACCTGTCTACAGGCAGCTGCATATCGTGAGCCAAGGTAATCAAAAGTTAAGTTAAGGAATCTCATCTATATGCCCATATTTTACTATTTTTATTAGAGCTAAACAGAAAATAACTTGGAGTCCAGAACATGTAGCGTACATAATTTAATAGGGATATAAACCCAATATTGATTAAAATGGCCTCTTTCAACCTATTTACAATCTGTTGTTTCACTAATAGTGAAGCTCTCATATAAATAGGTGATGATTTAGCTCTTATACATCCATTTGATTTTAATAACATAAAAGTATTTCTCCATTTATGAAGGGCTTTCTGTTTTAATAGTTCTCTGTGTTTTTATAGTTCTATAGTTCTTTATAATGATATTAACATTGAAATAGCATGAAAGAAAAGTAAATTTAATGGCCTATTATTTCTTTTTTTTTAAACTTCAAAGAGAATTTTATTTTGGGTAAGTGGCATATATTTTGGTTCACTGTTTCATGCACCACAACATGTGCTAGGAGTTGGCTGAGTGTAGTTGGAAGCACCATTACTTAACTTTCTGAGAGTTATAAAAATAAGATAGATAGTTTTTCTAGGTTACTACGATACTCTGGAGCAGCATTTTCTAACCAAGGACCATAAGTGTTCCCTGCCCCCTACCCACTGAATCCCAGTTACAGGTGAAAATTGTAAATGGGATGATAACATAAGACAAGAGGGCCAGTAAGATGTATGGGTTGAGGAACAGGAAGGAAACAAGGTTGGGATTGGCTCACAGGTTAGAAAAGCATTGAGAAACACTGCTCTGGAGGAAAGGATGATATGCAACAAGATATTATTGCTATCATTTTGATGCAGACATGTATTTTGAGGACCATATTTAAACTATTCTTTGAAAATACTTTCATAGCACTTATGATCCTTTTGCTCTTCTTAGTACTTTTAATAGGAATACACTTTGATTTCCCAAGTATTCTGTGAAGAAAATACTATTTTTTTTTTTTTTTGGTTTTTCGGGCCACACCCGTTAGATCTCAGGGGTTACTCCTGGCTACGCGCTCAGAAATTGCCCCTGGCTTGGGGGGACCATATGGGACGCCGGGGGATCGAACCGTGGTCCTTTCCTTGGCTAGCGCTTGCAAGGCAGACACCTTACCTGTAGCGCCACCTCGCCGGCCCCGAAGAAAATACTATTATTACTGCCAAAATTTAACTTACTTATCCATGAGTCAAACCATATCTAGTTTTTTTATTTCTGTACTTTTTATACATCATTTTGCTTTTTGTTTGAAAGATAAATTGTTATAGCTAATAAAAATATTTATAAGCCTATAATTCTTTCAACAAATAGCATAGCACTCAGTGTGCAAAAGAAATAAAAGCAAGCATTTAGCAGAGATATTTTAATAAAAATGCTAAGGGAGAAATTAACTTTCAACTTTGGTTTTAAAGAGAGTGATGATTTTTGCAGTATCATCCATGATTCAGATGCTTAATAAATGTAAATATAAGGTAATATTGAAAGAATATGAACCCTCTGTAAAACTATGTAATTCAATAATGTGATATTAGGGAAGGATTTTGAATACCCCTTTGAGTTCATTGTGAAGAGTTTTGCATTCTCCAGGAGTAGAGCTCAGAAACAAAGGTGCAAGCCTGTCACAATATGACAATTCAGCTTCATAGTTTTCAAGACTAATGTGCAGCAGAGGGTTAGTCTGTGGTATTAAGAGAAAGAGACTAACTCTCCAAAGTACTGGGGGTGAGTCTGGACATTTTTAAGGAAATTATAATCATTTACATACATATATGTACTTATATACCTATATATAGGTAAAATAAGTGTATATATACCTATACCTATATATACCTGTATCTATATATACCTATGTGTATTTATCATATGTCACACTGATGTATGTTTTAAAAGAGGACTGCTCTAAGTGAAATAGTCATAGTTTTTTACTCATCACTATCAAGAGAACTCTGACAGACTTAATGGTACTCAAATTAAGTTGTGGACATAGACTAATTTTTCTCCTTTAAAGTTGAAATAGCTAATTGTTTACCTACCTTATTTGCTGAGTTTAGGCATGCTACTAGGCAATTTATAACTGTAGGCTTTCCTAATACTACCTTATGATATAAAAATTAAGTATGTGGGGGCAATGTAAGGATGAGCATTACTGCCCTTTTTGATGAGTTGCAAACAGAATGGACACTATGTTTTCAAATGTGCAGCTAGTATTAGTTGTTCTTTGTTAATATGTATAAGATATAAGGTCTGTTTTACATTTATTCATTTCTTCTACATTATGGTACATTAGATAAATGGTTTTAGTTGAATGGAAGAATTTCTTTCTTTTTCTTTTTTTTTTTGGGAGGGGGGCACACCCTGTGACATTCAGGAGTTACTCCTGGCTATGGACTTAGAAATTGCTCCTGGTTTGGGGACCATATGGGACTCCGGGATAGAACTGTCCTAGACTAGTACATGCAAGGCAGACATCTTACTGCTTGTACCACCCCTCTGACACCTTGAATGGAATAATTTCTTATTTCTATACTACAAGTTTCATCTGGATGTGATGAGTTAAGATACTCCTGCAAAGTGAATATTGTTCTTCCTACACAATCGCCAAACATTGGTAAAATAAAACCTTTAGCTTTGGGTATTAGAATTATCTCTGAAAAAATTATTATTTTAGTTATTATTTCTTTTAATTATTATTTAGTTAATTAATTATTTATTAAGTATTATTTAATTAATTATTATTTATTTAATTATTAGAGTAGTTTATTTAATTATTATCTAGTTAATTATTTTATTTTTAGTGTATTTTTTTGGGAGGGGGCATACCCAGAGTTGCTCAGGAGTTACAGCTGGCTCTGTACTCAGGAATCACTCCTGGTGAAACTTGGGATTATGTGGGATGCTAAGGATTAAACATGGGTTGGTTAAGTATAAGATAAATGTTCTACCCATTTTATAGGCCTCAGAGAAGAAAATTTAAAAA
This sequence comes from Suncus etruscus, assembly GCF_024139225.1. Taxonomy (NCBI): domain Eukaryota; kingdom Metazoa; phylum Chordata; class Mammalia; order Eulipotyphla; family Soricidae; genus Suncus; species Suncus etruscus. Next base: position 102,220,600 of record NC_064848.1, read on the forward strand.
TGAGTTTATTGTAATACTTTGGAACTCTTTTTCTGTTTTTATTATAACATCATAATGTACCAAATTTTTCATAACACAGTTGTCTAAGGTATTAAATTTTAAAACACCAATTCCTCCACCAGTGTGACCTTCTATTCACCAGCACCCCCAATTTCTCATTTACCACTGTAGCCTGCATCTATATAGGCACATATTTAGTTCATATTGTTTCTTATAATATGAACTTAAATGGAAGTATCAAATCTGAGATAAACGAAGGTCAATTTGAAATGATTGTTATATCTCTCCAGGATACTATTAAAGTTAGCATCTAAAGATTTACTGGGTTGTAGTTGGTTCTAGTTGAGCTTTCTGTGTTACTGTTTAGGCTTACTGTTTGGTAGATTTCTATGTAATTTACCCATCAGATTTTCTGATACTGCGTTAACATTACTATAAAATATTGAGATGTTGCAGTCATGAAGTCCAGTAATAACATATCTGAAACAAATTTGTTTGCTTGGAAGTTAAGGGTAAGTCATGGAATTGGGCCATTTCTGTTGGAGTGTGTAGGATGTGGCATTAGACTGCTTAGTTTATGTAGAAAGGGGACTTTGCTTCCTGCCATTTCTGAGAATGCCACAGAGGTATCAGTTTAAATAAAAATACCGGGGATTATTGGTGGCCATTATTTTACTTTGTAGCTGCTTTTTACCTGGAAGATGGTGTTTGTGGGTGGGGTTTAATACTTTGGACTCTTACCAGCTAAGTTCTTGAAAGTTAACCCTGCTTATATGCTTTGATGTTCTTTTATGTTGGGTACCATTGATAGTATAGATGGTATAAAACTTGGATGTTTCAGCTTCTAAGAAACTTAGATGTCTCAGATGGGCCAAGATGCAAGGTCTTTATTTTCTAATATTCACTAAATATATTTATTGAATTTCTTCTAGAACTACTCTGGCTTTTTGACACATACTTTTTGCATAACATATCCTATCCAGACACTTGTTTTGTTTTGTGAGTATGCACAACTGTTGTACAGCTGTAGTTGTTGAGTTACTTTACTAGTAGCCCCCTTATGTTACAATGATGAACTACATCTTTCCACCTGTTCAACACTCATATATATGCCATGTCTAAGTAGTAGAGCATTAGTACACTAATAAGTCAAATTTTTTGAATAAAGATGAAAGGGAGTTGGTGGATGAATTCTTCCATTTTTATAATCCTTGATGGGCTTTCCAGGATGTTTAGGAGCTACATGTTACAACTCTGAATACAATGTGAAAATCTGAGCATTTAGTTGTGTCCAGTTCTGTAACCTATATTCTTATGTTTGCCCTCTTTTCTTTCTTCCTCATTTCTGCTTCCCTGGATCTGTGCTTCTTGGCATTTAAAACAGAAGTTTTTATTTGTTCTCAAGATCTGTTTACTGGAGACTCTGTAGAATAATTGTTTTCCTAAAGAAAATTTTTTGTTTAGACTATAAATTCAATCACAATAACATGATGAATGCAAGCATCGTATATGGGAGATGAGGCTACAAAAGAGAAACAATAGCTCTGCTAATTGGATGATGGTATTGCTGAGAAAGTATTCTAAGAAGGAAATTATTTTTATAGTGATGCTTGAACATACTTTGGGGTCCTTTGCCTTTTTAGGTAGAAAGAACTTTGTAAAATGGTCCAAAAGATGAACTAGGAAGAAAGCCTATCAGTTAGGTGTGCATTATTCACCATAATTTTTATTCCCACACTCATGGACTCCCCGTGGTGGACCTCAGCACTTCTGGTCCTGAGCCTCATGGCATCACTGACCACTAGCATTTAAGTATTTCCCTGGGTTGGCCAAACATTGCTGGTTGTGCCCCTTGGATCTCCTACATAGTGCTTGGGAGAATTCCCCCTACCTGACCTCCAAAAAATATTAGGTTACTTGTTATAACTAGAGTACATGGATTAATGGCAAATGACAGAAGATAGAGATGTAGGTAGACTCATATTATAAATGAACTTGCATATCATATTTGAGATATCCATTCAGTGGATTAATGTGAAGGTGGGTAGGGATGATAGTGCAGTGATTTGAAGGATGAATGAAGAGACAATGGTAGTTGATACAGACTCCTCTTTTAGGAAGCAGGGTAGGAAATACAAAGGAGCTAGAGAGACAGGAGATCATTGGGAGCTTCTGCAGGAAACAGATGGCTCACACACACACAAACCTTAACTGAATAGAATGTACTAAGTGTGGAGTGATTTAAGGTAACTAACAACAGAGGCACCTGGAATAACAAGAATAAATTGGGAAACTGTTAGCACTCATAGGTCAGAAGGGATAAAGGGGAGAGAATGTACAAACTCAGTGGCTGTGGAATGTGGATGGAAATATTTTTCTTCAGTTTCCTGCTGATGCTTCCCACTAAATGACTATAACTGGATTCCAAAGAATAAAGGAACTTGATTGGGTGGTATGGTCAGGGGATGTCAACATCCGCAGGTGAAAAATATGGTAGAATAAGGAATTGAGGAATAAATAATTAATCAATATATATAAGATCAGTAGAAAAATTCTTTTTAGATAATAGAAGATATACAAGTATGCTGATGAAGGGAATGCTAGGAGAGAGGTACGTACATTACATACAAGGCAGAATAATTTAGAAAACAAATTTGAGAGTATGAGATCTGATCAAAGTTACTCAATTGGTAAGATAGGAAGTATCTCATTATATAAGATGCCAGGGAGAGAGAAGGGCAAACTGTGCAATCATAGACTCAGAAGAGAAAATTCGAGAAAACCCATGTTTTTGAAGGAGAGCTTTTATTTTCTTATCAAAATAGAAAACATGTTGGAAGACAAGGCACTAAGCACAAGTATATAACTCAGTTGTATACAAAGCATAGTATATTACAAATAATAGTAATTTCAGTTTTAGAGTTGTGTGAGAATGACTAGAGGTGCAGAAAAATACCCTAAAAAAATTGGGGTGTGGGTGGGGAATTCAACAGCAATAGGAAGTGATAAATCCTAAAAGAGAAAAATACCCACACTCCAGATTTATAAGTCAATTGCTATGATAAAGACAGAATTTTACTTATGATTTTTTTGCGCATATTTACTTTTTAGTTTTATTTGTGCTACTAGCTCTTAGTTATTTTGAGTCTTGGATTTTTTATATCATATTTACTCAAATTTGTGGCATTACTTCTTTTAAAATGCACCAATTTTATTAACTTTTTCAAGGAGTGGGAAAAGTCTCCATTGTATGGAATGTGTAGTATTTTAAAGCCAATTTTGGGATAAATGAATAAATTATATATAATTCTTCTTTGTATCTCTTTCAAAGATGGTATTTTTGCCTTCACATAAAATTCTGCTAAATATGCTTGTCTATCACCTGTTCCTGAGATGAAGTGTCAATACTAAACTTGTATTTGTCATCTGTTTGTGATGGTTTGATTTGATATAAGCTCTATCTTGTCTTCTATGACACTGTCTCTACCTACTGTTTAGCTTGTTTAATTGAGCTATTCTTTCTCAGTCTTCTCAATGTTCAGACTTTACTCACCACCAAGTTGTCTCATGCCTTGGCTTAATAGAATTTAGACATATGACTATATATCTACAATTAGGCACATAAATTAGTTTCTAATCACATTTTTATAACTGAATAGGCATCTCACATATTATATTACAATTATTTTTGTATTTCCTAATATAAAGTATTCAAGCCATCTCCTTTTTTCCAGTCCTTAAACTTTTTTAGTTATTTTATGTAAACATTATGGTTTCAAGATTGTTCATAAGAAGTTTCTTTTTGTTACAAAGTTGCTCATGATTGAGTTTCAGCCATACAATGTACACCATCCTTCACCAGTACACATTTCCTCCTATCAATGTCCCCAGTTTCCCTCCCTTCTCCCCCATGCCCTCACCCCTGCCTGTCTCTGTGGCAGACATTTTTATTCTTCCTTCTCTCTTCTTCCTTTTTTCTCTTTAGACATTGTGCTTTGCCATATTATTACTGAAAAGTATCATAAATAACACCTTAACTCCTACCAGCCCCCAGTTCTTGTCCAGAGATCACTGGACAAGTGATTTCCAATTGTCATTTTATAATGGTCCCTTCACTGCCCTATCTGCATTCTCCCACTATTTGTATGAGCCTTGTTTTTTAAATATTCCTAAAATTCCCCACTCCCAGGTAGTACCCAGAGTTTTGTCACTTGGTATATACAATCTCTTTGCAAAGATAATTTAGTGACAGCCCATCAACATACTGTTCTATCTTTTATACTTGCCTGATCTATTTGAGGGAACTACATATTTTGTCCCAAGTAATCTCTTATAGGAGAAATGGTCCTTTGCACACATTCACTTTTTAGTTTCTGGGGTATTAGTGAATTTCCCTGCTGTAGGCATTGTAAGAAACAACGGTAATATTGAACTCTTTTAGGATACAAACAACTCAAATCAATGGGATCTATCATGCAGGCACAAGCTGTGACAGTTATATTATCCTGAATAACTAGAGACAAGTTATTCTTTTGTGTGTGTATGTGGATTTCAGAAGTCTTCAGATTTATGTCTTAGAATTGAAGAAATGTTTCTTCAAATTGTTGCTATACAACATCTTTGTAAAGTACAGTGAACTAGTGAGTTTATAGTACTTTTTGCTTTCTAAACTTAACATAGTGTATGATTTGAACTCTTCATTAAGTTTTCTTAAGTAGCATATAAATATTACTATATCTTGTATATGAATAATCATATTTTTAGTGATTTCATTTAGGTTTCTCAGTTTCATTTATAAGGGAAGGATAAAATATACAATAAAATTGAGGAAGAATATATTTGTTTTTGGTTTTGGACCCCACTAAGTAATGCTAAGGGCTTTCTCCTGGCTCTGAGCTCAGGTCTCATTCTTGGCAGGGTTTGGGAACTTTATGGGGTACACCGGATCAAACTCAGGTCAGCTGTGCTTAAAACCAGTGTCCTGCCTGTCATACCTCTGGCCCAACAAAAACATTTTTAAATGAATTTTCTAATCTTTCTAGAGTAAATTTTAAAGAATTAAAACTAGATAATATAAATTATAGGTCCAATTTTTAAACTTTTGTAGGTCATGGTAACTGTACACGAGGTCTTGTAAATACTTCTTGGTGAAAATCAGCTTGGTTTTGTAGGCCCGAGAGTTCCGTAATTGGGGACCCACATGGTTTGGGGAATAAAACTCAGTGCCTCACACTTGCTGATCTTGTGCTTCAGCACTGTGAGTTATTTCTGTAACTATGAGTACAACTTCATGGTCATGCATGGCAGTGTTTAGAGTTTACTCCTTGCTATGTGCTCAGGGATCACTGCTGGTGGCATACAGTGGATCTTACATAATTCTAGAGATCAGACTGGGGTTGGTCACTTGCAAGGAAAGTACCTTAACACTTACTTGTACTAACTCTCTAGCTCCACTGTGCTTTTTTTTGTTTGCTTCAGTTTTTGTGCCACACCTGACAATACTAAAAATCATTCCTAGAGGTGCTTAAGGGACCATATGAGATACTGGGGATCAAACCTGGGTTGACTGTGTGCAATGAAAGCACCATACTCATTGTACTCTTGTTTGGCCCCACAAAGCACCTTCTATTTTTTTTGTTTCTTCGTGCATGTATCCATTTTGCATTTATTTTTAAGAATAATATATATATATATATATATATTTTATAAATTTATTTAAACACCTTAATTACATACATGATTGTGTTTGGGTTTCAGTCATGTAAAGAACACCACCCATCACCAGTGCAACATTCCCATCACCAATGTCCCAAGTCTCCCTTCGCCCCACCTGACCCCCGCCTGTACTCTAGACAGGCTCTCCATTTTCCTCATACATTCTCATTATTAGGACAGTTCAAAATGTAGTTATTTCCCTAACTAAACTCATCACTCTTTGTGGTGAGCTTCCTGAGGTGAGCTGGAACTTCCAGCTCTTTTCTCTTTTGTGTCTGAAAATTATTATTACAAGGGTGTCTTTCATTTTTCTTAAAACCCATAGATGAGTGAGACCATTCTGCGTTTTTCTCTCTCTCTCTGACTTATTTCACTCAGCATAATAGATTCCGTGTACATCCATGTATAGGAAAATTTCATGACTTCATCTCTCCTGACAGCTGCATAATATTCCATTGTGTATATGTACCACAGTTTCTTTAGCCATTCGTCTGTTGAAGGGCATCTTGGTTGTTTCCAGAGTCTTGCTATGGTAAATAGTGCTGCAATGAATATAGGTGTAAGGAAGGGGTTTTTGTATTGTATTTTTGTGTTCCTAGGGTATATTCCTAGGAGTGGCATAGCTGGATTGTATGGGAGCTCGATTTCCAGTTTTTGGAGGAATCTCCATATCGCTTTCCATAAAGGTTGAACTAGACGGCATTCCCACCAGCAGTGGATAAGAGTTCCTTTCTCCCCACATCCCCGCCAACACTGTTTATTCTCATTCTTTGTGATGTGTGCCATTCTCTGTGGTGTGAGGTGGTATCTCATCGTTGTTTTGATTTGCATCTCCCTGACGATTAGTGATGTGGAACATTTTTTCATGTGTCTTTTGGCCATGTGTATTTCTTCTTTGTCAAAGTGTCTGTTCATTTCTTCTCCCCATTTTTTGATGGGGTTAGATGTTTTTTCTTGTAAAGTTCTGTCAGTGCCTTGTATATTTTGGAGATTAGCCCCTTATCTGATGGGTATTGGGTGAATAGTTTCTCCCACTCAGTGGGTGGCTCTTGTATCCTGGGCACTATTTCCTTTGAGGTGCAGAAGCTTCTCAGCTTAATATATTCCCATCTGTTAATCTCTGCTTTCACTTGCTTGGAGAGTGCAGTTTCCTCCTTGAAGATGCCTGTAAAGTCCTGGAGTGTTTTGCCTATGTGCTGTTCTATATATCTTATGGTTTTGGGGCTGATATCGAGGTCTTTAATCCATTTGGATTTTACCTTCGTACATGATGTTAGCTGGGGGTCTAAGTTCAATTTTTTGCAAGTGGCTATCCAATTGTGCCAACACCACTTGTTGAAGAGGCTTTCCCTGCTCCATTTAGGATTTCTTGCTCCTTTATTAAAAATTAGGTGGTTGTATGTCTGGGGAACATTTTCTGAGTATTCAAGCCTATTCCACTGATCTGAGGACCTATCCTTATTCCAATACCATGCTGTTTTGATAACTGTTGCTTTGTAGTACAGTTTAAAGTTGGGGAAAGTAATTCCTCCCATATTCTTTTTCCCAATGATTGCTTTAGCTATTCGAGGGTGTTTATTGTTCCAAACGAATTTCAAAAGTGCCTGATCCACTTCTTTGAAGAATGTCATGGGTATCTTTAGAGGGATGGCATTAAATCTGTATAATGCCTTGGGGAGTATTGCCATTTTGATGATGTTAATCCTGCCAATCCATGAGCAGGGTATGCGTTTCCATTTCCGTGTGTCCTCTCTTATTTCTTGGAGAAGAGTTTTATAGTTTTCTTTGTATAGGTCCTTCACATATTTAGTCAAGTTGATTCCAAGATATTTGAGTTTGTGTGGCACTATTGTGAATGGGGTTGTTTTCTTAATGTCCATTTCATCCTTATTACTATTGGTGTATAGAAAGGCCATTGATTTTTGTGTGTTAATTTTGTAGCCTGCCACCTTGCTATATGAGTATTGTTTCTAGAAGCTTTTTGATAGAGTCTTTAGGGTTTTCTAAGTAGAGTATCATGTCATCTGCAAACAGTGAGAGCTTGACTTCTTCCTTTCCTATCTGGATTCCCTTGATATCCTTTTCTTGCCTAATTGCTATAGCAAGTACTTCCAGTGCTATGTTGAATAGGAGTGGTGAGAGAGGACAGCCTTGTCTTGTACCAGAATTTAGAGGGAAGGCTTTCAGTTTTTCTCCATTGAGAATAATATTTGCCACTGGCTTGTGATAGATGGCCTTCACTATATTGAGAAAGGTTCCCTCCATTCCCATCTTGCTGCGAGTTTTGATCAAGAATGGGTGTTGGACCTTATCAAATGCTTTCTCTGCATCTATTGATATGATCATGTGGTTTTTATTTTTCTTGTTATTGATGTTGTGTATTATGTTGATAGATTTACGGATGTTAAACCATCCTTGCATTTTTGGGATGAAACCTACTTGATCGTAGTGGACGATCTTTTTAACGAGGAATTGAATCCTATTTGCCAGGATTTTGTTGAGGATCTTTGCATCTGCATTCATCAGTGATATTGGTCTGTAATTTTCTTTTTTGGTAGCGTCTCTGTCTGGTTTAGGTATCAAGGTGATGTTGGCTTCATAAAAGCTATTTGGAAGTGTTTCTGTTTGTTCAATTTCATGAAAGAGTCTTGCCAAGATTGGCAGTAGTTCCTCTTGGAAAGTTTGATAGAATTCATTAGTGAATCCATCTTGACCTGGGCTTTTGTTTTTCGGCAGACATTTGATTACTGTTTTAATTTCATCAATGCTGATGGGGGTGTTTAGATATGCTACATCCTCTTCCTTCAACCGTGGAAGATTATAAGAGTCCAAGAATTTATCCATTTCTTCCAGGTTCTCATTTTTAGTGGCGTAGAGTTTTTCAAAGTAGTTTTTGATTACCCTTTGAATCTCTGTCATATCAGTAGTGATCTCTCCTTTTTCATTCCTGATACGAGTTATCAAGTTTCTCTCTCTCTCTTTCTTTGTTAGTTTGCCAGTGGTCTATCAATCTTGTTTATTTTTTCAAAGAACCAACTTCTGCTTTCGTTGATCTTTCGGATTGTTTTTTGAGTTTCCACTTCGTTGATTTCTGCTCTCAGCTTTGTTATTTCCTTCTGTCTTCCTATTCTTGGGTCCTTTTGTTGAGCATTTTCTAGTTCTATTAGCTGTGTCATTAAGCTACTCAGGTAAGCTCCTTCTTCCTTCCTGATGTGTGCTTGCAAAGCTATAAATTTTCCTCTCAGTACTGCTTTTGCTGTGTCCCATAAGTTCTGAGAGTTTGTGTCTTTATTGTCATTTGTTTCCAGGAACCTTTTTATTTCCTCCTTGATTTCATCTCGGACCCACTGGTTATTGAGCATGAGGCTGTTTAACTTCCAGGTGTTAAAGTGTTTCTTCTGAGTCCCTTTGGAGTTCACAAATAATTTCAGAGCCTTGTGGTCAGCGAAGGTAGTCTGCAAAATTTCTATCCTCTTGATCTTATGGAGGTATGTTTTATGTGCCAGCATGTAGTCTATCCTGGAGAATGTCTCATGTACATTGGAGAAGAATGTGTATCCAGGTTTCTGGGGATGGAGTGTCCTATATATATCCACTAGGCCTCTTTCTTCCATTTCTCTCCTCAGGTCTAGTATATTCTTGTTGGGTTTCAGTCTGGTTGACCTATCCAGTGTTGACAAAGCCGTGTTAAGGTCCCCCACAATTATTGTGTTGTTGTTGATATTATTTTTCAGATTTGTCAACAGTTGTATTAAATATTTTGCTGGCCCCTCATTCGGTGCATATATGTTTAGGAGAGTGAATTCTTCCTGCTCTACGTACCCCTTGATTAATGTAAAATGTCCATCTTTGTCCCTTACAACCTTCCTGAGTATAAAGTTTGCATTATCTGATATTAGTATGGCCACTCCAGGTTTTTTATGGGTGTTGTTTGCTTGGATAATTTTTCTCCAGCCTTTTATTTTGAGTCTATGTTTGTTCTGACTATTCAGGTGCGTTTCTTGTAGGTAGCAGAAGGTTGGATTGAGTTTTTTGATCCATTTAGCCACTCTGTGTCTCTTAACTGGTGCATTTAGTCCATTGACATTGAGAGAAAGAATTGTCCTGGGATTTAACGCCATCTTTATTTCAAAATTTGGTGTGTCTTTTGGGTAATCTTGTCTTAAATTAGGTCTTTCAGTTTTTCTCTTAAGACTGGTTTTGTGTCTGTGAAGTTTCTGAGCTGTTTTTTGTCTGTGAAACCATGTATTCTTCCGTCAAACCGGAAAGTGAGTTTTGCTGTGTATAGTATTCTGGGTGAAGCATTCATTTCATTCAGTCTTGTCACAATATCCCACCACTGCTTTCTGGCATTGAGTGTTTCTGGTGACAGGTCTGCTATAAATCTCAGGGAAGCTTGCTTGAACGTGATTTCCCCTTTTGATCTTGCTGTTTTCAGAATTCTGTCTCTATCTGTGGGATTTGTCATTGTGACTAGGATGTGTCTTGGGGTGATTTTTCTGGGGTCTCTTTTGGTTGGTACTCTTCGGGCATGCAGGATTTGATCACATATATTCTTTAGCTCTGGAAGTTTCTCTTTATTGATGTTCTTGACCGTTCATTCTTCCTGGAAATTTTCTTCCTGGGTCTCTGGGACTCCAATGATTCTTAAGTTGTTTCTGTTGATCTTATCATAGACTTCTATTTTCATCTGTTCCTATTCTTTGACTAATTTTTCCATTGTCTGCTCATTTGCTTTAAGTTTTTTGTCCAATCTCTCCTGCTGTATGTAATTGTTATGTATCTCATCTTCCACAGCACCAAGTCTATTCTCAGCTTCTGATACCCTGTCCCAGAGCTTATCCATTTTGTCATTCACTTCGTTTACTGACTTTTTCAGTCCTGTTAGTTGACATGTTATTTCAGTTTGGAGTTTTGTGATTTCTGTCTTCATATTTTCTTGGTTCTTATTAGTGTTCTGTTCAACTCGATCCATGGTTTCTTGCAGTCTGTTGAGCATCTTCCATATTGCTAGTCTAAAGTCCTTATCTGAGAGGTTGATTAGTTGGTTGGTCATTATCTGGTCCTCAGAATTGTCATCTTCATTCTCTATGTCTGATGCTGGCCTGCGTTGTTTCCCCATTGTCACACTTGTATTGTGGGTTTTTCTACATGTTGTGGTGGTATTCATTGTCTATATGATGCAGGCAGCACACTCCTCTGGCTCCTCCCTTTCTGGATGGGCTGACTTGCCTCCAAGGGAGGGGAATCCTCCGTGGATGAAGCCTCACACTGGGTCAAATCTTAGGCCCGAGCATGCAACAGAGAAGACAGTCCGGAGAGAAATGTTTGCTTCTGTGATATAGCGCCGTTCTTAGTGTGATTTTTCCTTCTTGTTGCAATGGAGTTCTTTCCTTAGAAAGAGTGCACGGCCGCGTAGCTAAGCGGAGCGGCCGTGCTCCACTGGAGCCTCTTTTTGCCCCACTCGCAAGAGTTTCACGCAAGAGGACAGTAGACAGACATAGACAGGTCACACTCACAGTTTTTCACAGTTGGGCCCCACTGGGCCAGTGTACTTTCGCGGATTTTCTCCGCCTGGTGTCACACACAGGGAGCCGGCTTTTGCAAAGCTTTACCGGTTTTCATGCTCTAAGAATAATATATTTAAGCACCATGATTACAAACATGTTTGTAGCTAGGCTTCAGTTATTAAAAAAAAAAAAGGAACACCCTTTTCAGCAGTGCAACCTTCCCACCACCAATTCCCCCCCCCCCCCACTCCCTATATGTATTCTAGACAGGCATTCTACTTTTTTCACTCACTACCATTATCATAATAGTACAAAGCGCCTTCTCTGTGTGTGTGATGATTCCAGTATTAATGTAGCTTTTAAAACTTTTTCTGTGTCTTATTGGGAACGGGAGAAGTTGTGTGCCCCTTATTCAAGTTACTCAGGACTTCCTTAGAATTGTGGTTTAGCTATGGCCAAGTTCTCTATCACTGTTGTTTGGGTTCTATAATTGTACATTATACATAACCACCTTCAGGGTGAATTTGGGGCTTGCATTGGTCAGACACAGAACTAGAAAGTTTCATCATTCTTTCACCATTCTTGTAGTGTATTTTCTCAGGCAGTCCTTTTTATGTATTTACTTGTCCTAAAAATATATTACTACATTGTATTAACCTCCATACATTTCAGAAATTTTACCTTATTGCGATATTAGCATAAAACAAGACTTTTCTCTGCACATCAAGGGTTTCCAGTTCCTTTATCTGGAGTGACAGAGATTCTTTGAGGGTATTAGGTATTTTGTGTGACAATGGCATCATCTGTGAATTCTCCAATTGCTGCTGGCCTTGTGTTAGGGCATGAAGAGAAAATAGAGAAAAAGAAGCACAGGATCCAATGCTATAATCTGATTTCCATCTAACTGGATCTCCTTTCTTGTCTTCTGACAATAAAAATATGAACCTGAGAATCTTTGGGAGGTTTTCATAGTTAGCACCTACTATACACTTCCCTGACTAGTCTATGTTCCACTCAAGGAGGTGATAACTAATCCTCCCAAATCAGAAAATCACTCCCATTGTATGGATAGTGATTCAAGCTTTTTTTAAGTTTTGTTTCTATTACTGTTTTTGAGCTATACCCAGAAGTGCTCAAGACTTAATCCTGGCTCTTCACTCAGGAATTTATAGCTAGTGTGCTGCAAGTGGCTTCTGTCTTACAGCGCCAGTGGGATTTCGATGAATTCACTTCAGGGAGAGTGGGTTCCCCTGGCCGGCATACGGAAAAATATGAAATATGAAATAAATGAAACCACACAGAGTATGCGGAGTCAACACGTCTACTGGCAGGAGTACAAGTTTATTTTCCGAACAGGGGTTTTTATAGGGGTAAGCCAGTCCCAGGTGCAGAGAAGTATATTTACAATAACAAGGCAAGGTTAATTGCAAAAGAAAAGGTAACACTCTGGGCAGCTTTAAAAAACAAACCTCAAATGCAAAACAAGGGTTGGGAGGAGGTAAGAAATATCTAGAAACTTGATCTTCCTGAGCTGGGATCCATTGTTTTTGGGGTCAAGCACAGGAAGTAACCAAATCTCCTAAAATGTGTTTTCCTATTTTCTGAGCAGTAAATAGCCCAGGGTCTGCTTTCTGGCTTCGCCCTTGATTACTAGAAACTTCAGCTGCAAGGACATATTTGAAAAAGAGAAAAACATTGTCTTTGCTTTTAGGGTTATGTGTGTGCATGCATATATATATATGGGTTCTCTTAGTAATCCTTGGTGCTGGAATTTCTGAGCCAAATTATTTGATAGAGGCCACAATTTTGCCTGAGATTTACAAAAGGGAGATAGCCAAATACTGACTGAAAATGTAATGCCAAGCAATTCTTTGGAAATTCCTCAACCATCCACACAGGGGAAAAAAGGCGTCCACAGCGGGCCTTTTGAGGAACCCCATGGGAGTTATCTCAGTTTTCCCCACCAGGAAAATCAAAGGACACATCTGGTGGGCTGAATTCCCCTAAAGCAGGGGTCTTCTAACTTTTTAAAGTGGGGGCCGGATTACGGTCCCTTAGAGAGCTGGAGGACCGGACTATATGAGCTACTAATTCCTACTCATACTGCACATATCTTATATAAATAAAATGAAAACCATTTATAAATAAACAGATCACGCACCAGTATTTCAATGGGAACTGTGGGCCTGCTTTTGGCTAATGAGATGGTCAATGTCCGGTTCCATATTTGTCACTGCCAGCCATAACAAGTGATGCAAGTGGGCATCAGTTAATCTTGATCTGGTTGGAGATTGCAATGTTTCATTCTTGAAAAAGTCTGTTCACAGGCATAAGTGCTACCAAAGTTGGTTACCATTTTGAGTGCATGGTTTCTGGTATTTGTATATGTCTCAGAGGGGAGAGATGCATAGAAATTCAAAAGGTTACTTGACTTAAATGCGTCTTTCAGAGAGTCACAATTCTGCAGTTCAGCCAGTTCCATTTTGTAAATTGTAAGGACATTTTCAATCTCAACAGAAAATGGGTTACGAAAAGCTGTATGTCCTGTTCATGGAGATGAAGCTCTTTGAATCTAAATTGAAACTCCTTTTGCAACAATTCTAGTGAAGCCAGACATGTTTCCTTTGGGAATGCAACCAATGGTTTGTCTGCTGACAGGTTTTGAGTTGTTGGGAGATGACTGAAGTTTTCCTCCTGTACTTGTAAGATGAGAAGGGCTAATTTTACTTCAAATGCTTTCACATGCGATGCCATATCACAGATGAGCTTCCCCTTGCCTTGAAGTTGCAGATTGAAACTGTTGAGTAGCTCTGTTATATCTGTCAGAAAGGCAAAGTGCCATTTCCATTCTGCATCATTGAGCTCTGGTACTTCTTGGTTTTTTGAAAGTAGAAAAGCTGTAATCTGCGGAAGTAAGTCATAGAAATGTTTCAAAACTCTCCCTCTACTCAGCCAACGGACTTCTGTGTGGTACAGAACATCTTCATGGGCAACATTTACTTCAGATAGAAATTCCTGAAATTGTCTGTGGTTTAGTGCATGATTTCTAATGTAATTAACATAAGATACCACAATTTTCATAACAGAGTCCCACTTCAGTGATTTACAACACAGCGCTTGTTGATGGATGAGGCAGTGTATGGCAATTGGATGAGGATGGTTATGTTTGTCCATCTCTTGTTTAATGTGAGCAATTACTCCTCTCTTAGACCCCCACCATGCTAGGAGCACCATCCATTGGTACTTTGACTAGTTTAACCCAGTCCAGTTCCAAACCATTCACAGTTGGGCAAACCTTTTGAAATATATCCACTCCTGTGGTTGTACCTTTGATTCTTTGCAGTGCAGCAAGCTCTTCTGTGACTTCAAAATACTCATTTGTCCCATGCTTATAAATGAGAAGTTGGGCAGAATCATGAACATCATTGCTTTCATCAAGTGCCAAGGAAAAATAGCAAAGTTTCTTTGCAGAGTTTTGTAAATGGTGCAGCAAATTTTCTCCCATTTCTTCAATCCTTCATGTCATTGTAATTCCTGAAAGGCTCACTAAACTAAATAAATTGGCCTTCTCTGGACACATCTCTTTGGCAACAGAAATAAGGCATTCTTTAACAAATTCTCCCTCCACAAATGGTTTGCCATTGTGTGCTATTAGCTTGGCAACTTGAAAACTTGCCTGCAGTGAGGAAGTATTTTACTGCTTCTGCTTCACAAAAGTATTTTGCTGAGTCGTCAGTGTATGTTTCAATTGTAAATTTTATCTTTTCTCACTTCTCCAACCAAATAATCATATTTATGTTGAGTTTGATAGTGGCATCACAAATTGTATTCTTTGAACACAGCAACTATATTCTGGCATATCAGACACACAGCCTTTTCTTTGTACTGCATAAAAGTAATTGTAAGTCCACTGTTCTTTGAATATTCTACACTCGCCGTCAATTTTTCTTTTTCTTGACATCATTGTTTCCTAGGGATTCCAAACTGACATTAGTGAAATACAAATATATACACATATATACAAATATATACACATAGTGTATGAACCCCCATTAGTCCCTGATGTGAACACTTACCCCTTGCAGGCTTTTCTAAGCAGACCAGCTCAGTCCCTTATAGTTCAGTTATATCTCCCTATATAATGCCCAAATTGATATGTTTGGAATCAGCATGTGAACACTGAAAAGGAATTGTAAAATGCATATAAAATTTTCAATGTAACCCCTTTAAAATGCTTCAGCATCGAACCCCTAATTTTCCACATGGGCAATTTAGCACCGAACCCCTAACCTCCCAACCACCGCCCACCCCCTAACATAGATTTCAGCACTGAATGCCTCACCACCCCCAAAGGGGAATTTTCATATGAGTCACCCACAGCCCAATCAGGCAGAACTGCCCATCTGGCAAAAATTTATTTCTATGGCACTTTTGACTGACCTTTGGCAGTGGAGGGAGTGGAGGAAAACCTCACTTACAGGCAGGCACAGCACACAGATACCATCTTGCCTGGGGGTGGAGCAGGCGCCTTTTTACATCATATAGTCACCCACATGTGGTACTCCTCGCCATGCTGCGTCCAGCGCTCTCCAGTGACATCATTAGCAATGCGCGTGCCAAGCGCCAGGTGCAAGGGCACATCAGTGTCCCTCTCAACACCGCCCTCACGCCCACCCTCCCAGCACACAACATGCCGTGGGTGGAGGCGGTTGACGTCATCCCTGAGAAACCCTGACACTGAGTGTATATGCTGGCAGGTATCTTGGCAACCAAACAGCGATGGCGGGCCGGGTGGCCCGTGGGCCGTAGTTTGAAGACCCCTGCCCTAAAGGTTTATGTATGCCGTGGCACTAGTGGGCTTGGAGGACCATATGGAATGCTGGGGATAAAATCCATTTTGTCTGCCTGCAAGGCTGTGCTATCTCTAGTTTCAGCCATTCAAGTTTTTACTCTTTCCTCATTGATATAGATTTGTGTTTTTCAGAATTTTGCCTTATGTACTGTGTTCAGAATAGGAAGAGAAGCTAATGTGGGCTTTTCCCATCCTGACAGGCATCAGTGAAGTTTATTGAAACTGACCAAATACATATTCTTATATGGATGTGCTCAGGGATTGAACTCCTGCAATTGATAGTCAGAACTGTGTGGATCTAATATCCACATTGGGTAATGAGGGCAGGGTGATGCTGTTGTTACTTGAAGAAATTCAAGAACATTGCTAGCCAGCCAGAACAATGGGTACCTACTAATCTTTATAATTAAAATGTGTATCTTATTTTGATCTTTGGCCAAACTTATGGCTGGGGAGCTTTGGGCTGACAGGGCCAGCTTCTTCTGTCTTGGAGTTTCTATCACTAATGTTAGGAGGATCATGTGATATTGAGGATCAAACTAAGATTTCTCTCTTTGAGCCATCTCTCTGGTTCAGAATAGGATGACTTTTTTTTTTTTGGTTTTTGGGTAACACCTGGCAGTGTTCAGGGGTTACTCCTGGCTCTACACTCAGAAATCACTCCTGGCAGGCTGGGGGACCATATGGGATGCCAGGATTTGAACCACTATCCTTTTGCATGCAAGGCAAATGCCCTGCCTCCATGCTATCTCTCTGGCCCCCAGAATTGGATGACTTTTAATATTTCAGCTTGTTTTCTTTGAGTATTTGTTACCCTTTCCCCCCAACTTCCTGGGTATCTCACCTGGAGAGGGAGACCCTATCATAACTGGGAGGGGTCTGGTTGATAATTTGAGGGCTTGCCTGGTGAAGGGGTGAAGAGGGAGATTCAGCAAGAGAAGTCTCAGGAGGAGGAAGCAGCATGGAGATATAATAGAGACAGGATAAATGCAGGAGCAGGAAAGAGGCTGTTTAGCTTAGAAGCCACACATGGTGGCTAGGGCCATGTAATAAAACCTTGTCTCCTAAAACTTCATGACTGCTGTGGGTCATTTCCTTACTGTCACCTTGAACCATTCTTGGCCTGGCCTGGCTAAAAAAGGCCTCACCATCCACAACCATCAAGGACTCTTATTAATTTAATTAATTCAACAAGTATTGTTATGACAATAGATGTTATTAGGACTATGTTATTAGAAAATTGTTTCTCTTGATGTGAGAGATTATTAAGTGACAAAAAATGTAAATAAGTAGTGTATTTTTATCTGGCTTACAAAATTTACAAGCAAAACCATGATTTGAATGCCAAAAATTTCAGAGCCACTTATCACCTATGCTATTTCTGTAGACTGTCTTTACAAGTAGATCTCAAATTCAAGTGGTTGCATTGACAAATTTTTTTTTTAAATTTAAGCTTTATTTTTCTAAGTCTTCCATCTGAAAACTGTAGGTAGCTTTGGAGCTTAGCTAGATAAAATTGTGTATTTTGCTCTTTCCTAAGCCATATTGTGAAATCAGCAAAGTGTTTTATCAGAGCTCCTTGAACTCCAAGTTCTTATTTCTCCCATCAGGTTCCCCCCACCCCTCTTACTTTTTCTACTTTGCAACAGAATTCTTGTTTCTGCTTGCTTATAGGACTGAAGTTTTGGGTCTTATTTTTCATGTTATTTTCTGTTGGTTGTGTTTATTTGATTCATGTCTGTGAACTTTGTCCTTTGCCCTGCTAAGAAAGTCTAGAATGGGGCCCGGAAAGATAGCACAGCGGTATTTGCCTTACAAGCAGCCCATCCAGGACCTAAGGTGGTTGGTTCGAATCCCGGTGTCCCATATGGTCCCCCGTGCCTGCCAGGAGCTATTTCTGAGCAGACAGCCAGGAGTAACCCCTGAGCACCGATGGGTGTGGCCCAAAAACCAAAAAAAACAAAAAAAACAAACAAACAAAAAAAGAAAGTCTAGAATGAAGTGCTAATGAATGATAATGGAATAATCTTCACCATATCCTTTTCTTAAAAGGATTTTTTTTTTGGGGGGGGAAGGCAGGAAGAGGAGAGACTGTTACTTGTCCTACCAAGTATCTTGCTGTAAATCCAAGATAAATAACAGTTTAAAAAATGTCTTAGAATAAAAATTTTAAAAAATATATATTTTAATTATAGAAAAAGGGAAAATAGCATCACAAAGGAAAATAAATATCATTAGTTCAACTTTAAGTTGACTACGATAAATATTATGGTATACATACCTATAGCCATTTTATATATTGATTTTATAGGCACATATACATACTCTAAAAAGATTTGATTTAATATTTTATAACATTTATATATCAAATTTAAATGTCTGATAAATATTTTGTCATGAGTGTGACATTTACACTATTTTAAAAGTAATTATATAAAACCCCATGAGAATATTATAATCTTAACCAATTCCTTATTGTACATTTAGATTATTTTCAAGATATTTGTTATTTATTTATTTATTCATTTATTTATGGTTTTGGGCCATGCCCAGCAGTACTCAGTACTATGCCTATCTCTGTGCTCAGAGATGACTACTGCTGGAGCTCAGGGACTGTGTTATGCTGAGGATTGAAAACCAGGGCTTTTACAAGCAGAACATTTGCTCCAGAACTACGGGACATACCCCAGCCATTTTACTATTTTAAATGATCATATAATACAAATATATTTTTATTTCAATGAGTTACATGCCTAGTAAGTAGACATAGAATGGCTATGTTATGGGTAATATGTAATAAATATCTAGATTTCTAGATATAGTATACATATATGTGTGTGTATATTTTTTTTCTTTTCTGCTATAACTGCGTTTACTCTCGTTATGTACTCAGGTATACTCCTGGTGAATTCAGGACCATATAGGTTGTGCGAGGGATTGAATCTAGGTAGGTATCATACAAGGCAAGCACCGATTCTGCTATACTATTTGCTCCAGACCCTCTTTAGACACCTTTAGATTGCAAGTAATTGCTATAATTTTACAAAAGCAAAGGTGCCTTTTCAGGTTCAGTCTGATCCAAAGAGAAAATATTTTAATTTATATTAGTACTATTGTAGATAACCTTATAAATAATAATTTATATTACTACACTCAGGATATAAATAGATTTTAGCTTTTGCTTTTTGGAAAATTTGAACTTATATATTTATAGTTTTCATTAATTAAATAATTTAGTCACCCTAATGTTCAATATTGTTAGTACTAGTTTCAGGTAAGCAGTGCTCTAATTCTACATCCTGTGTCAGCATCCCTTCACCAAGTTTTGCTTTTTTGTTGTGTTGATTTGAGATGGAGCAATATACAAAGATTGAAGGTGGAGAAAAGAAAGAATCTTGATTCACCATCCTTTCAAGAAGTCAATCAATATCTCCTCCCAAGAAGTTCTGTTTAGTGAAACATATATGTATGCACACACATATATTTATTGCTGTTCTTTTATCTGGATGTTGTATAATAAAGATCAGAACTATTTTCAGAGCAAGGAAAGGGCCCTGAACTTGGTCTTTTCTATCAAATGTTTCTGTCTGTTCCTCCTACTGTTGTGCAGTCTTGTTAGTCAGGAAGATGGGTCCACATGGATGATATGTCTCTTGTGTCCTCAATCTTTTCAAAATATACTTTGTAATGACATTTATTTTTATAAATGGTACAATTTTTGCTTTAAATAGATTACTCTAAATTTAAATAGAAAACAATTTTTAAAGAGCACTTGTGATATTGGAATCCAATGATAGATTAAAATTTTAAACTTTTTAAATTAAATATATTATTAAATTGAATCACCGTGAGATACACAAGTACCAAGTTGTTTATGTATGTGAGATACACAAGTACCAAGTTTCAATCATGCAATGCCCAGCATTCATCTTTTCATCAGTGATCATTTCCTGCCAACAGTATTCCTAGTTTTCTTTCTTCCTGACTCTGGCAAATATTCTCTCTGTCTCGCTGTCTCACTCTCTTAACATTGTGGTTTGCAATATTGTTACTGAAGGGGTATCATGCATATCACTTTATCTCCTTTCAGCAACCCGTTCTTGTCCAGAGAGATAATTACCAACTGTTGTTCTCATAGTGGTCCCTTCTCTGCCCTAAGTGTACTCCCCCACTCTTTGTGGCAAGCATCCTACCATAGACTGGTCCTCCTAATCTCCATTGTCTTTGGGTATTATATAATGACTTTCCCATCTTTCTCCAAGTCTGTTCTTCCAATTGTCCTTCCAAGTGTAATCATTGGAAAGCCTATAGGGCTTTGGCATGCAGTCTAGGGTCATCTCTGTTTGTATGGGAAGACTCTTAAGACGTGGAATTGCTGAAGAAGAGAAAGAGTAATCTCAATTTATGATATCGCTTTTGGTTTTTCAAAGGTTAGCGGGGAAATACTATTTAGTGCTTTATTTTTCTATCGACTTTCTTACATTATGACAAAGTGAGAGCAGAAAGAGCTTTAAGGTATATACAAAAGTCACATACTAGCACCTGGAAGCAAGAAGAGTAGTGTAGGTTAATTCCATTGTTTCCACATTTCATACTTTAAAACATTTGAGACATGAAATTGAAACAAATCAAGAATATATCAACAAATGTTATTTTGGCTGAAATTATGAACTTTATCTTCAAGCAAATAGGAAGTTATTTCAGGGTTTTAAGCAGGGATGATATGACTAAAATTGACCACAGAAAATTGTGCAAGTAAGACCAGAAACAAGTGTTTGTGAGGGTCTTTGTGGGACAAACATAGGCAGCAGAGGATGGTGAATGAGTTAGGGTAGAGATCATGAGTCTGGAAAATAAGACCCTTTCTACTATGTGAGGTTATGCAAAAAAGTCTTAAAACTTCTTTGGAAAGCTCAAAAGATTTTGTAAATGTTTAAAGTGTCATTTCATTATTAATAACTAATAATCATCATTTAAATTTCTAATTTAGCTATTTACTTTTAAAGCTTTAAAATTAAGGCTATCTTTTTTTTTAAATTATAGGATAAGAAGATGTGAAAATAAGTGGAGATATTATGGGAATGGGTAGAAGATACATTGAGGCACCCTTCAGAAAGCAGGAAGGACTTTTCAATTTGGAAAGATTAATGTTCAAGTGGAAAGGATTATGGTATTTAAGATGACTAAAATGTTGTCAGACAATAAATGACAAAATAACTGTGGATCTTTGAAACTTTGTATATCTTGACATCTTGTGTTTTTAATTGCAAGATGATGCAATTTGAGCTTTTGCTACTTTTGAATTAATATCCATGTCTTGATTTATGAGTAATTGTGTGTTTGTGATGTGCACCATGATTTCTGAGGGAGCATCTTGAGAGTTTTGTTGTTAGGAATAATTCCATGTTCTATAGTTTTTTAGGATTGCTTCTTGGTTCTCTTGGATTTTCATAGTTTTTCAGGGAATATAATTATTTTGTTTGGGAATGAAGTCATGCCCCCTTACCCTTCTGTAGTTTGTAGACTTTCTGAGTAACTTCATGGGTAGGACAAATATCTCCTCCAGTTTTTGCTTTGGAAAATAATTGCTTGTATGTTGATGTTCCATTGTTTAGAGTGTGCTATGACTCATCTTAATATTTTTTGGTGATAAACTGTCTGGAGCTCTGCAGTATAGGAAAAGTTCTAGGGACAAATTTTGAAAAATGGTGAAAATGACAGAAAAGATTGTTGGGAGTTTTGTTTAGGGCATTTTTGTTCTGAATGATCATTTTAATGAGGACCTATACCTTTTGTTGCATTTGAATTATTTAGCTGCTCTTAGTCATCAAAAATGAATAATGCAACTGATTCTTAACCATGAAAATGGAATTGCTTTTTTATTACTTAGATTGCAGTTGGTTATTAAATTCTGGATATTTATTAGCTCTGTATTTCTTAATTTCATTGTGATAATTGCCTATTTGAACGGATTTTTAAAGAAGGATTGATTACTGGTGGTCATAGTTTGTTTACTTACTAATTGATGAATTAAATAAAACATTTAATGTATTGATTTACTATTTGGTTATTTTTGAACCATACTTGTCAATACTTAGGGTTTATTCTTGACTCTGTGCTCAGTGACCATTACTGAAGGTACTCAGGAGACAATATATGGTGCCAGGGTGTGAACCCATGTTGTCTGTGTGCAAGGCAAATGCTTATGTGCCTTACTATCTCACCAGAGTTTGATTATATATTTGTATCAGGATAAATTTACATTTTAAAAAATGTTCTCAATATCAGAAAATTTTCTATTCTGAGTATCAACTTAATTACTTTTCTTTTGTTTGTTTTTGGGCCACACATAGCAGTGCATTGGGGTTACTCCTGAGTCTGCTAGAAATCTCTCTTGGCATACATGGGGGACCATATGGGATTCCAGGGATCAAACTTTAGTCTATCTTAGGTTAGCCGCATACAAGGCAAATGCTCTACCATTTTGCTATCACTCCGGCCCCCAAGTGCTTAATGTTTAATTAAAGTTCTGGCTAGAGTTTTTGGGTATTAACTATATATAAGTATTGAAATTCTTTAGTACTTTAAGTACTACTCAGAAATTTTGGAGGGCCTATGTGTCCTTAGTGATTTTAGCACACTATTTTAAAATAAATTTTTTTGGTATGGATATTAGGGTTGCTTTCAAAAATAGGTATTTTTTTAAAAAAATTACTTGTTACTATTCAAATGAAATAAGCTATTAATTTATTTAAAAATAAATCTTCATCTGACTTGACTGCATTTTAAATCTCTAAACCTAAGCACTACCTTCTAGTTTATATTTCTGTATTTTATAATGATAAATTCACATGTTAAAAGTTCCTGCTGGAATTCTAAGAATTCTGTAACCAAATAAATGCTATGGTTCTTTAGAGTTCAAGGCTTAATTAATCTCTAGGAGACAGCTAAAAATACCTCATAAAAATTAATTGATGTTTGACAGTCACTACTACATTCAGAAAATAGAGAAATAAGAACAGAGAAAAGTTCTGTATTATAATTACTATTATCATTTCAACTAGCAACTTGAATACTATAGAGAGAGACAGTGAAGGAGAAAAGTTTGTTTGAGCTTGCTTATTTTTTTCAGAAGCCCTGCTTCATTTGAAATTTGTGGCAGACTTATCAGCATCATTGATTTATAGGACTAACTGAATTCTATACATGAGAACTATGATTTTCTCAGTGGGATATGGAAATAGGAAAGGCTTCCTAGTACAAAAATCTGGAAACAAGAACAAGGAAGCTGCTACTTAGCTCTATGGTGGGCCAGATCTATTCTATGACAGGGAGTTGTGGGGGCCACAATTATGCCTCCTCACAAACCTATCCCCTAAAACTTGTAAATATTACTCAGTATGATAGGAAGAGAATATGAAAAAGTTAATGAGTCTTGAGATGGGAGATTACCTGGGTTCTACATATGATCACATGGGGAGAAGAAGGAACCCTCTGTCTTCTAGTGACTGAGCAAATAAGTGCTTATAGCTATCAAAATCTAGAGAATCAAGGGATGGATTCTCCTAGAAACTTTCAAAGGGATTATATCTTGATTTGTAGCTCAGAAATACTGCTTTGAATTTTTGTCTGTAGAATTCAGAGGTTAAATTTCTGACTTGTTTTGTTTTTGAGCTACACACATCAGTGTTCAGGTGTTACTCCTGACTCTGCACTCAGGAATGATTCTTGGCAGGCTGGTGGACTAAGGGGACCATATGGGATTCCCAGGTTTGCTGCATGCAAAGCAAATGCCCTACCTGCTGTTGGGAGTTCTGGCTCCCAATTTTTTAATTTTTATATTATTTTCTCTTTTATTTTTTTCTTTATTTTTTAAAATAATATCTATATTTAAGCATCATGATTACAAACATGTTTGTAGTTGGGTTTCAATCATAAAGAGAACACACACCCCCTTCATCAGTTCAACATTTCCATCACCAGTGCCTCCATCACCCTCCTCCCCCAACCCCTGCCTGTATTTGAGACAGGCATTCTACTTCTCTTATTAACTTTGTCATGATAGTTGTAAGTGTAGTTATTTATCTAACTGCACTTACCACTCTTTGTGGTGAGCTTCATATTGTGAACTAGTCCTTCTAGCCCTCATTTCTATTGTCTCTGGGCATTATTATAAAAATGCCTTTTTTTTTTAAAAAACTCAGATGAGTAAGACTATTCTGTTTTTATCTATCTCTGACATATTTCACTCAGCATAATAGTTTCCATGTCCATCCATGTATAGGAAAATTTTATGACTTCATCTCTCCTGACAGCTGCATAATATTGCATTGTGTATATGTACCACAGTTTCTTTAGCCATTTATCTGTTGAATGGCATCTTGGTTGTTTCCAGAAATCTGGCTATTGGAAATAGCGCTGCAATGAATATATGTGTGAGGAAGGTATTTTTGTATTGCATTTTTGTGTTCTTAGGTTATATCCCTAGGAGTGGTATAACTGGATCATATGGAAGTTTAATTTCCAGTTTTTTGAGGAATCTCCATATGGTTTTTCATAAGGGCTGGATTAGATGGCATTTCCAACCAGCAGTGATCCACATCCCAGTCATCACTGATTGTTCTTTTTGTTCTTTTTTTTTTTTTGTGATGTGTGCCAATCTCTGTGGTGTGAGATGGTACCTCATAGTTGTTTTGATTTGCATCTCTCTGATGATTAGTGATTTGGAATATATTTTTATGTGTCTTTTGGCCATTTGTATTTCTTCTTTGAGTCTCAAAGTGTCTGTTTATGTCTTCTATTTTTTGATGGGATTAGATGATTTTTTTCTGTCTGTATTTTGTATAACTTATATGTTAGCCTCTTATCAGATGGGTATTGACTAAATAGTTTCTCCCATTCTGTGGATGGCTTTTGTATCTTCATCACTATTTCCTTTGAGGTGCAGAAGCTTCTCAGCTTAACTTAGTCCCATCTGTTTATCTATGCTTCCATTTCACTTGCTTGGAGAGTGCTACTTCCTCCTTGAAGATGTCTTCAGTCTCAATGTCATGGAGTGTCTTACCTACATTTTTTTCTATATACCTTATGGTTTTGGGTCTGCTATTAAAGTCATTATTCTATTTGGATTTGACCTTTGTGCATGGTGTTTGATGTAGGTCCGAGTTCACTTTTTTGCATGTGTCTGACCAGTTGTTCCAACACCACTTGTTGAAGAAGCTTTCCTTGCTCCATTTTTCATTTATTGAACCTTTTTTAAAGATTAATTGATTATATATCTTTGAATACTCAAGTCTATTCCATTGTCTGAGGGACTGTCTTTATTCCAATACCATGCCATTTTAATGAATATTTCTTTGTAATACAATTTAAAGCTGGGGAAAGTGATGCCTCCCATATTTCTTTTCCTAAGGGTTGCACTAGCTATTCGTGAATGTTTACTGTTTCAAATGAATTCAGGAGCGTTTGATTCACTTCTGTCATGCATATCTTTAGAGGGATTGCATTAATTCTTTACATTTTTTGGGGAATATTGCTATTTTAATTATGTTAATCTTTAATTTCTTGAAGCAAGGTTTTGTAGTTTTCTTTGTTTAAGGCTATTAGCCTTTTCTTCTCTTATTCATTCCTCTGGATATCCATTTTTAATGGATTTGTCTATAATTGTTGCTCTATTACTCTATCTTGGAAGCAAGATGAAACAGATGAAAAGGGCACATCCTATATGATGTGACCATACCACATTTAGGCGATTAAATCTTGGATTCTTTTGTTTTTGTTTTTTTGGGCCACACCTGAAGATGCTCAGTGGTTACTCCTGCCTATTTTATCAGAAATCACTCCTGACTTGGAGGACCATATGGAACGCTTGGGAATCAAACCGCGATTCGTCTTAGGGTTAGCCATGTGCAAGGCAAATGCCCTACTACTGTGCCACTGCTCCAGCCCCTAAATCTTGGATCTTTAACTGATCAGATGTAGGTGAAATTTTTGACTTTAAGTTGCTGCTATACTATGTTGAAAGTTTAGGAGATATTGGGATGGTGAATGTATTTTGCCTGTGGAAGAATATGGATCATTGGGGACAGAAAGTAGACTGTTCTAGGCTGAGTATTCTTTCCTATCATATATTTTTCCTATTAAATATCCAAGATTTCTTTGGGGCCGGAGAGAAAGCATGGAGGTAAGGTGTTTGCCTTACATGCAGAAGGACGGTGGTTCAAATCTCGGCATCCCATATGGTCCCCTGAGTCTGCCAGGAGCGATTTCTGAGCAGAGAGCCAGGGGTAACCCCTGAGTGCTATTGAGTGTGATTCAAAAACCAATAAATAAATAAATAAAATAAAATAAATTCAAGACTTTATTCCTCAGGCATTATTATTATTATCTTTTATAAATAAAAAGGAACTTTAAAGATTCTAATAAGAATCTTAAAATTAGGGGCTGGAGTGGTAGCACAGTGGTCGGGCGTTTGCCTTGCATGCGGCTAACTAGGATGGATCTGGGTTTGATCCCCAGCATCCCATGTGGTCTCCTGAGCCTGCCAGGACTGATTTCTAAGCATAGAGCCAGGAGTAACTCCCGAGTGCTGCCAGCTATTGCCCAACCCCCCAAATAATAATAATATTAATAAAAAGAATCTTGAGTTTAGCACTTATGACCTAAGTGGCCCTAATGTAAATTTAATTGTCCTTATAAGAATGACGGAGGGGCTATTTTAAAAAAGAGGAAAAAGCATTGTGACCATAGAGATTGGAATTATGCATCCTTGAGCCAATGAATGCCAGTGGTCACCTGAAATTGAAAGAGAGAAGGAGTGATTTTATTCTAAAGCAGCTGGAGGGAATGAAACCTGGTAGACACTTTGGTTTTAGATTTCTTGCCTCAAAGACTAAAACATTATTTATTTCTGTTGTCTTAACTGGCTACATATAAGATAGTTTGTTGCAGTAGCTATAGAAAATTAGTAAAGAAATAGTTGAATTAAAGTTCTTTGTATGCTCTTTTTTTCAGCTATTATATGAACATTTTTTTAATAATCATTTTAGTATTCTGTGAATACCAGGAATTTGTCTTAGAAACTTTTGCACTGTTATTTTAAGCCAGAATTCTTCTATTCCAAGTGTGATTATATTCTATAAGAACTGAAAACACTGGTAAATAAGCAGAAGGCTTGACTTCTGTTCTCAGCTATGCTACTTTCTAGCTTGGTGTCTCTGAATAAATCCCTTATTGAAATATAAAAATTTGTGTAACAATAGGAATAATATTGTTTCTCACAAACTATACAATTGTTTATATAAATTATTATATAAATACAAATGAAAGGTAATCTGTCTAATAATATAAATAGAAGGCTTTATAATGCAGGTACTAATTATACTTTCTCTAGCTATATGAAAGATATGTTATTCTTTCCACCAAGTAACTGACCACTTTTCTTTCTAGAAAGCTTGTGTCACTCTGATTTCTCATTGGTAGCACACATGTACTAGTTTTACTGTATCTTATTTTTGAATGTTTAAAATTTATTAAAGCACTTTGATTTACTCATAGTTGAATTTAGACATAGAGTTCCAGCACCAATCCTACCATCTTTGTCAACTTCTCTCCACCAATGTTCCCAGGTTCCTTTTAATACACTCCTAGCCCTCAATCTGTCATCTTGACAGACAGACTAAGTTTGGTTATTAAAGTTTGGGCTTTATAATTTCAGTGTTGTTGAATATGTGACTTGAGTATTTAACTCTCATTTCTATTTTTTGGGGGGGGCACACCATTTGATGCTCAGGGGTTACTCCTGGCTAAGCGCTCAGAAATTGCCCCTGGCTTGGGGGGACCATATGGGACGCCGGGGATTGAACCACGGTCCTGATCCTTGGCTAGCGCTTGCAAGGCAGACACCTTACCTGTAGCGCCACCTCGCCGGCCCCTAACTCTCATTTCCTAATATCATCAATGTTCCTGAATCCCTTTGATCCCTTCCCCTCATTGCTTATCAGCTTTCTCTACCTACCTTCCACTGTGTTATTTTCCTTCTCCTCCCTATTCTCTATGCATCTCCCATTTAAATTACTGCATACTCTTATTCAACTATTCTAATTACTACATATGAGTGATATCATATATTTATTCTTTGTTTGGCTTAATTTGCTATTTTCTGATTTCATCCATGTTGTAACAAATAGTTTAATTTCATCATTCCTTACAGCTATGTAGTATTCTTTGCATGAACATACCACGTCTTTCATGATCCTCTTGCCTATAGCTGGACATCTAGGTTTATTTAAGATTTAACTATTGTATTTAGTACTGCATTAAATAATGGTGTGCCTATGTTTTTTAGAAGCAATGTTTTTTATGCCTTGGTGATAGATGCCCCAAAGTGGAATTGCTGCTTCAAATGGCAGCTCTGTTCTGAGCTTACTGAGAACCCTCCATGTTTTCCATAGGGGTTTGCCCAAATAATAATCCATCAGCAATTGATGAGAGTTCCTTTTTTACCACATTCCTACCAATACAGATTGTTTCCAATATTTTTGATATACACATATCATACATTTTCACTGGTGTGGTATATTTTATTTTGGTCTTGATTTAGGTTTTCCTAATAGTAAGTGATGATAAGAATTTTAAATGTATCTATTGACTACATGTTATCCTTTCTCCATGTCTGTTCCATCTTTTGATGGGGTTTTGAAATTTTTGTGGATCTTTGTGAGTACTTTATTTATCCTGGATACCAACCCTTTTATCTGATGTGATGAATGCAAGCATAATCTCACACTTAGTAAGCTGTCTTTTAAAAGCCCATGTTTCTTTTGCCACACAGAAACTTTTTAGTTTCTTTTGTTTATATTTGATGCTCTTTTGTTTATATTTGATTCTGTAGCTTTTGCCAGTGCCATTGTATTTTTTTTTAGCCTCACCGAAGCAAGGCCTCAAAAATTGGTTACGACTCATAATTGTTCTTCTCCACGGAAATCTTTAGTAAAAGGCAAAAGACTTATGCGATCTGAAGAGAAACCAGAGTATTGCCATTGTATTATTAAATATTCCTTTGAAGTCTATGTTTTGGACCTTTCTGATTATATTTTACACATTCTACTTTATAGATTCAGGTCTGATCTCAAGAACTTTGAGTTGACTTTTGTGTAAAGTTATACAATTCTCCCAGCACCATTTTTTGAAGAGGCTTCTTTATTCCATTTCATGCAATTAACTCCTTTGTCAAGAACTATCATATATATGGATTTGTCCTTGGATATTCTACTGTAACTGATTGATCAGAGAGTCTATCTTTATTCCACTACCATGCTGATTTGATTACCAAATGTGGAATAGCGTCAAGTTAGGTAATGAGATTTCTCCATTTCCTTCCTTCCTTCCTTCCTTCCTTCCTTCCTTCCTTCCTTCCTTCCTTCCTTCCTTCCTTCCTTCCTTCCTTCCTTCCTTCCTTCCTTCCTTCCTTCCTTCCTTCCTTCCTTCCTTCCTTCCTTCCTTCCTTCCTTCCTTCCTTTCTTCTTTCTTTTTTTCTTTCTTTCTTCTCTTTTTTGGTTTTTGGGTCACACCTGGTGGCACTCAGGGGTTACTCCTGGCTCTGTGCTCAGAAATCACTCCTGGCAGGCTCAGGGGATCATATGGGATGCTGAGATAGAAGCCAGGTTTGTCCCGGGTTGGCCATGGGCAAGGCAAATGCCTTACCACTGTGCTATTGCTCCGATCCCCTTCCTCCACTTTCTTAATTTTTAGTATGATATTGACTATCCAGGTCTTTTATGATTCCACAAAACTTTATAAACAACTTTTCTAACTCCTTGAAGAACATTATCTGAATTTGGACAGGTATTCAATTGAATCTATATAGTAGTTTACACAGGATGCTCATTTTGACTGTACTGATTTTTCCAGTCCACAGCATGGAATGTTTTACTATTTCTTAAGGTCTTCTCAATTTCTTAATTGTTTTGAAGTTTTTGTGGTATAAGTCTCTCATTTCTTTTGTTAAGCTGATTCCTAGGTACTTGATTTTTTTAGACATTATTTTAAATGAAATAGACTCTGAACACTTTCTCCTCTAATTCATTATTTGTATATAAGAAGGCAGCTTACTTTTTATGTATTAATTTGTAGCTGGCCACTTTTCTGTTTAGATTTATTATTTCTAGAAGCTTTTTTGTGGACTCTTTAGGGTTTTCAATGTAAATAGAGATAACTTGTCTTCCTCTTTTCTAATTTGGATCACTTTGATTTTCTTTTCCTGCCTGATTGCTGTTAGTAGGACTTTGATAATACATTGTTGAAATAAGAGTGGACCCAATGGTCATCCTTGCCTTGAACCTAATAATGCTTTTAGTTTTTCACCATTAAGAGTAATATTGACTACTGGCTTTTAATAGACAGCTATTTCTATGTTGAGGAAACTCCCATCCACCCCTTTTTAATTGAGGAATTTATTTTATCATGAATGAATTTGTCAAAAGCTTTCTCTGCTTTATATGATCATATGATTTGGTGCAATGATATAGTACATTCTGTTCATTGATATGCATGTATTGCATCCCTGGGATGAATATCACTTGATTTTGGTGTATGATTTTTTGATGTGCTATTGGATCCGATTTGCTAAGATTTTGTTGAGGATTTTTGCATCAATGTTCATCAAGGAAATTGGTCTGAAAATTTTCTTTTTTTAGTATATCTGTTAGCTTTGGGTTTCAGTGCAATATTAATATAATAGGAAGAATGCTTCCCCCCAAATATTTTGGAAAAGCTTAAGGATCACCAGCAGTAAGATTTCTCTGAGGTTTGATAAAAATCACTCATAAACTTATCTGGACAGTATTTTTATTCTTGGGGAAATTAAATAATTACTGTTTAAATTTTCTTGCTTGTGAATGGCTTTTTCAGGCTTTCTCTTCTCTCTTCATTCAGTTTTGGAAGATTACATATTTCTAGGAATCTATTTCTCTTGGCTCTCCAGATTAACAGTAAAATTGTTCTTAGTAAGCTCTCATGATGTCTTAGATTTTGGGGGTTTTGTTGTAGTATTTCTCTTTTGTTTCTGATCCAATTTTTTAAGTACTTTCTCTTTTTTTTATTATTCTAGCCAATGGTTTATATATTTAATGTATACTTTCAAAGAGCTAGCTCCTGGTTTCATTGATTCTTTGTACTGCCTTTTTGATTCTATGTCATTGACTTCTGTTTTGACTTTTATTATTTCTTTTCTTCTCATCTTTGGATTAATTTTTTTGTTCATTCTCCAGAATTTCTTTTTTCTTCTTTGATTTCCTCTTTGGTTTAGCTATTATTTAGCAGCAGCATTTTATTTGTCTCTGAACAACATTTCTTTATGGTTAATTTTGGTTTCCATGGAATTGTGGCCTGAAGAATACACATTTTCTCTAATACATTAGACTTATTTCATAAAATTGTCATCTATGAGAATGTTCCATGTGTACTAGAGAAGAATGTGTATTCACTTTTTGAGCATGGAAAACCCTATAGAAATACACTAGTCCAAGCTTGTCTAATTCTTTAATTTGGTTTTTGCGTCTTTATTTTCTCTCTAATAGACCTTTTCAGAGGTGATAGTGGCATAGCTGAAACCCAGGCTCTTATCAATTAATTTGATATTAGAAAATAATGAACACAAAGTGAAATTCAGACATGATTTTTTGAAGAATATACTAAATTTTAATTTAGGGGAGAATCTGCATAACAACATTTGCCTTCAGCTTGATCATTCTACTTTCTATAATTTTTTATCCTTTACCATTTTTATCTTATATGTGCAGATTTAAATAAACTTACATAAAAACAGACTTACATAGTATGAACTTTGTCACATTTTCCCTTTCCCTTATTCTATGTTATCCTTCACACCTGTTTTCTTTAATAAGTATAATAATTCTGCATTAATCATGTTCTATGTGTGATGCAACAGACACATGTATCATCTATATCAATTTCTATAACAATTTATATCATAAGCTATTTTTTTCCAGTGAAAAAGTGGAAATTTTAAGATATAAAATAACTTAGCTAGTCAGTTTGTGGTTTTATACATAGATTGTGTATGTAGGAATGTGAATAAAAACATAGACCTTCCTTATTGTAGAACCCAACTTTTAAGTGGTATTCTTTCCATATGTAATAACAAATATACAGAGGAACAAATAGACATACATTCACTTATGAAGCCTGTTGCTTCCTTCATTCCCACACTTGATTTCTTCATGGTGAGTTGACTTGACATCTCTATTTTTTTCTTTCTATTGCCCTAACAAGGGAAGCAAAACATGGTAGATGAAACAGAATAGTAATATTCAAGGTTTTATTTATTTATTTGTTTATTTATTTATTTATTGCTTTTTGGGTCACACCTGGCAGTGCTCAGGGATTACTCCTGGCTCTATGCTCAGAAATCACTCCTGGCAGCTTCAGGGACCATATGGGATGCTGGGATTTGAACCACCATCCTTCTGCATGCTCCATGCTATCTCTCTGGCCCCAATATTCAATATTTTAAATGTAAAAAATATAATATTAAGCAGAAAGCATTTGGGGGCAGGTACCTTCTAAAATGCTCTTATTATTAAAGAGTTCTTATGATATTCTGTCCTTGCTCCTCTCAGTTTAAGAATTTCATGTGTGTAATATACACTGACCAAGGGAGAACACTATGAAAATATCAAAGAAACCAAAGCATAGAGACAAGTAGGTTAATATTAATTTGGTACTTGTAATAAATGCTTATTTTTGCAATTCATGCTTTAGAGCAGCCTGCTGAAGTGGGTGTATTCTGAGCCTGAGAGAGTTGATTGAAAATCTGGCAATCTTTTACTGATATTTAGATGATTAACTACACATTTTAGCACATCTAAATAGAATGAGAATTAGGTCAATGGGAATGTTATATTTTTATTTTTACATAAAAGCAAAGACAGCCACACTATTCAGTATTCTGGTGTTATTTTGCTTAGGCTAATATTTAGTAATAATTTAGAATTTTAGATCTCTGCAAAACAAATTGGGATGAATTTTTATAACCTTTTGAGGTGGTTAAGAGTAAGGGTGATGGGTAACTAAGAGAATAGATTGTCTTATTGCTCATTATACCCTCAGTGCCTGCTCAATGAATTGATTTCCATGATCCTTTTGTGATTAATAAATGTCTTGATGTGGGGGAAAAAGAGAATCAATGAGAGGGTACAGTTTTGAATCATATTTGTAGGCAAGTTTGGGAGTGATTGAGAAAGCACAGTGGTCCCATTAAAATTGGCCCTAACAAAGGCTTGTTTCTGTGATTGTTTTCAGAGAGATTACCACTTTGAATATACAGAATGTGATAGCAGTGGCTCCAGGTGGAGGGTTGCCATTCCGAATTCTGCGGTGGACTGCTCAGGCCTGCCGGACCCTGTGAGAGGCAAAGAATGCAGTATGTTTTGAGTTTTTGAGTATTTGCTTTCTGGATAAAGCCATAATCCCATCATAAAGTTTATGATAATTAAGAAACTGAAAAGATGAATGTATAGTATTTATTTCTAACTAAGAAAAGGCATACTTTCTCAGTATTCAGTGTCTGTAAAATAAAAAATAAGCTTTACTGCTTTCATATTGATTTTTGGTACTCGAAAATTTTCTGAGAACAGGAATCCAAGAAATAAGACAAGTATAATAAGTAAGTATAGGCACTTGCTTGCATATGGCCAAACATGGTTCTGTGCCCATCACTATAATGGTTTTCTGAGTACCTTCAGGAGTGATCCCTGAGCAAAGCCAGGGGTCAATCTGGAGCACTGCTGGGTGTTGTCAAAAACTTTTTTTGTCAGTGGGACAGCTTTACATCTCTAAAACAGTATAAGCTAGGGCCAGAGAGATAGTAGATAAGGCACTTCCTTTGCATGTGACTGGCCTGGGTTTGATTTCTGGCATACCATCTAGTTCTGGGAGCTTCACCAGAAATGATTTCTGATCATAGAGCCAGAAGTAACTTCTGAGCATCTTCAGGTGTTGCCCCAAAACTATGAAAAAAAAAAGATTATTAATCTCATTGCATATGACACCAATATTTTAATATCATTACACTATCAAAATTACCCTATCTACTCATTCCTTTTCTACCTCTACACAAAGTTCCCTCTTTCTTGAAAGTTACCTTATTTTTCACAGAAAATTAAGTTATTTTTGTTATATTTTGATTGCATATATTCCTTTGTTATTTACATTTCACATATAAAATTGTCTAGTAACTGACTTTGATTTTATGCTTCTTTTTTTAAATTAGTCAATGCTAGCAAATCACTGACAATGCTTCTAAAATTAATAGGTAGAGAGTTCTGCCTATTTTTACTCAATTTATTTTATATTAAAAATATGAACTCAGGATCTAGGTTGTCTATAGTTTCAAATCCCAATTATGCCTTATATCAATGAATTAAAGATAAATAAAATCGGTGGCTAAATATTTTGTCTAAACCACACAATATATCAGATCTGTGTTTTATTCTAGCTGTATACCATACATAGATACTATGGGAGGTCTTCAACTGGAAACCTGAGCAGTAACCTTGCAAATGAAATCATATTTTAAAAAAGGGTTACATTCATTAACAATTTTTTTAATTTTGGTATATACCTGGAAGTACTCTGAGTGCACTCCTAGCTTTGTACTTGGGATCACTCATGGCTGGGTTGGGGAAACAAATGGGGTGCTGAGGAATCAAACCTAGGTTGGCCATGTGTATGGCAAACACCCTACCCACTGTACTATCACTCCAGCTCCAAGCAAATGAATCTTTTTTTAATTATTATTAGTTTGGGCCACACCTGATGATGCTCAGGGGTTACTCCTGGATATGTGCTCAGAAATTGCTCCTGGCTTGGAGGACCATATGGGACCCCAGGAACATTGAGCCACAGTCTGTGTGCAAGGCAAACACCCTACTGCTGCACCATCACTCTGACCCCCCAAACATGAACCTTTTAAAGCAATCACATAAAATTAGTTAACTCATAGTAGTAATATGATTGTATAAACTATACTTTATTATCAAGGAATATATTGTTAAATCTGTTTAGATGTTAGCTAGAATGGTCAAACTCTACATTAGATAAGAGTCCTATTATCTATGGTATCTTACAACTTTAGAATTAGTTATAGGATATGCCAAATAATTTTCATCTCATCTTGAGGAATCCATACTTCCCTATTATTTACTTCTTGAAAAAATGTTATACAAATTAAAAATCTTGCATACGGGCTTGGAGAGATAGTACAGAGGACTTGCCTTGTATTTAGCTTACATGGTTTTGATACCCAGCACCCATATGGTCCCCTGAGCTCCACCAGGAGTGATTTTCAAATGCACAGCCATTTGAAACAAGCCTTCAAACAACAACTAAAACAACAAAACAACAAAATATCCAAACAAAATTCTGCTTAGGTAAATTGATTTTTTAAAGTAGCATTTAGCGTTCAGAGACCTTTATTTGTGAGTCATCTTAATTGATGAGTGGTCTCTTCAAATAATTTATTCCTAATTATGTATTTCTAAAAGGTAATTGAATAACTCTAAAGAATTCAATACATATTGTGATTTCATCATAAATAACAAGTTAGTTTTTTTTCTTATAACTAGAAAATGGTTAATGTTTAAAATCTATGTTATGCTTTTATTATTAACATGCATTAAAATATACTGCTGGTGGGGCCAGAGTGGTGGCACAAATGGGTAGAGTGTTTGCCTTGCACATGCTAACCTAGGACAGACCGAAGTTCAATCCCCCCCAGCATCCCATATGGTCCCCCAAGCCAGGAGCTATTTCTGAGTGCATAGCCAGGAGTAACCCTGAGTGTTACTGGGTGTGGCTCAAAACCCAAATACATATATATATGTGTGTGTGTGTGTGTGTGTGTGTGTGTGTGTGTGTGTGTGTGTGTGTGTGTGTGTGTGTATACTGCTAGTATTTTTTTAAATTTTAGTAATACTTAGAGATTTCTTTATTCTTCCAAAGAGGATCTATCATTTCCTGGCTCCTACAGAGCTCTGAAACGCTGGGCTATTTATTGAAATTCAATTTGGTATTATCAAATGATATTCATTTCATTATATTATGATTATGAATGAATGAAACATGAGAAAAACTGACTTATTTAAAATATGTATAAAGACAAACATTTAATTCTATTTGACTTAGTTTGGAGTGTTGATAATCAAGGCCTAAATGGCAAATGAGGAATTTAAATGTGCTCAGCAATGTACAAGTGGCAGGTGAGAGGAAGGATCAAATAAAATTTAGAGAACAGTATGACTATATGGGAGCTAATGTTTAGGAGACTTTTTTATTATTAAAAATAAAGTGATTTACAGAAATCTTCTCACCCTTTGGTCTGTCCAAAAGCCAAGATTGCGATCTACAGATGACTGGTTGATAGAACCATGACCGGACTGTATATATCCTAGGACCAATAAAAAAGCCCTAGTCTAGAGTTTGAGCTATGGCCTGCACAACAACCATGATCTCCAGTTCCAAAGGTCTGTCTGAGACAATTGCAATGGAATGGGTCTTCTGGAAACATCCTAGGATCAACGCAAAGACCAAGACCACCAACCACAGAAGACGGATTAAAATGACACTGAGGGAGCAGAACTTCTAGAACCACAAAGAAAGACTTCATCATAAGTTCCACTCCTTGACTTGTGTAGATACTGAGATCTTTAGATACAGAGGTCTGATTTTATCACCCAGGACAGAGCAGAAGTCTTCCAAACACCACGAAGCACCAAGGGGAGAGTAAATGAACTTGAAAGGAGTCCATAGTTAATCCCATGTCAATATACTCCAAGGGTGGAGAAACCCTGTATCTCTTAGGCCAAGGGAATTCCTTTTTGAATGACCCCAATATTTAATGTGCCAGTGCAGGAGGGAAAAAACAAAGCACAAAACTATTTCTCTCTCTTTTTTTTTATTTATCTATCTAGTTTTTGTCAATTTCTTTGTTTTGGTGTGGTTATTGAAGTTGTCTCCACTTATATTTATATATTTATTTTCTTGCTTTCTTTTCTTTATGGGCTCTGCCATGTTTTTATCTCAAGATCATGGTTTTTATGTGGTGCTTACCTTTATTGTTGGAGTGCTCACTGGATGTTTTATTTGACACTTCTTTTTGTACTGTTGGGGTGATTCACCTTTTTCCCCTTCGTCTCTCAAACCGATGATGAGAGCCTCTAGAAGGACTTCGCCCATTTTCGCCGTATTTGATTTTTACCCCAGTTTATTACTTTTCTCTTCTTCGAACAAAACCATGGAACTTGATCTGTCTAGTCCCGTCTCCCAGTTACAGGAGGAAATAAGGAGCTACCAAGACCAAACAGGTGTAAGACTACTAAGTAGCAAGTTAGGCACAGAGGAGACCACGTATTCTTGCAGGGGGGGGAGGGAGGAGGGAGGAAGATATGGGAGGTAGGATGGGAACAGAGGTGTAGGGAGAACAATTCGGTGATGGGAATACCCCTGATATTACGTTAACATGTACCTAAAATATTATTGTCAACAATATGTAAGCCACTATGATCAAAATAAAAATTATATTATTAAAAAATAAAAAAGTGACTTATATAGGGCTAAGAAAATTCAGTTCTTTAACTTGAAAAATCAAGTGCAGAAAGACCACTAGGAAGATTCATCAACACTTTTAAACAAAAAGAAAAGTTTTAGTATAATATGGAAATCAAAATGTTAAAAGGTATTGCTCTCTCTCTCTGCTTTGGTGTCTGCATCAAATACTCTGAACCTTTTCTTCTTCTGGACTTTCGCTGTTATATTTTATCTTTATATTATATCACCCCATCTCAGATGAACTGAAATGTCTCAATTCCTATAAAACATGGAAATAAAGAAATCACAATAAAGTTTATATGTACTTTTAAAAAAGATATTAACTACTGTAGTTATATTTGGATTATAAGCCCTTCCTACCAGGACTTGATTTTGTGGGGGGATGGATTTTCTTTCTGCTAAGTCCTCTCAAAGAAGCACTCTGATGCTCATAGAGTTCAATTTGACAAGGCTATGTGAGGACTTGTTTGGGAAGGATTTAGAGGTGAAAATTAGATATCAGATACAGAAAGGCAATGCTTTCACTAAATATTCTTTTCAGAAACAGTGAATTATAGAACATTAGCCAGAATTGATTTGTGTTAATGTACTCTTTACTCATCTTCTGTCTCATTTTATTTTTGAAAAATGGAAATGAAATTAGTTTTTTCTTTCTTAGTTTCAAAATTTTGAACTTCTCCTGGTCCAGGGAAATAGATTTGTAGTCAGGGGTGCACTGAGGAAGAAAAAAGCTGGAATTTGTAGGGTTCACTAGGTTGTTCAATTTCTCTTAGCTATTGTTTCCTA